>NC_051228.1:39191158-39261158 GCF_015220715.1 Pygocentrus nattereri
TTTGCGTGGAACATTCAACAGCCTGGCTTTCGGTCGTATTTTTTTCCTGCAATTTTTATAGATATCTGCATGATTCAGTGTCAGAAACCACATAAGTCTACTCGAGATTGTCCACCAGTCATTTCCAATGGGAGACCGGGATCTGTAGCCACGATTTAACGACAAGCAGCAAGCCACAAGAGGCAGTCGTGGGCTGGAGGTCAGGGAACCAGCCTTGTGACTGGAAAGTCACTGGTTCAATCCCCTGAGCCAGCAGTACACAACTGAGGTGTCCTTGAGCAAGACACCTAACCCCCAACTGCTCCCCCCAGCACTGTGGATAGGGCTGCCCACTGCTCCAGCCAGCTGTACTCACTGCCCACCAGTGTTGTGGATCTACTAAGGGTCACTTAACTAACTAAGCAACACGGTGCAGGAAGACAAGCAACGGATCAAAATAAATAAACTACGGCTCTGTGTTTACATGCAGAGATTTTTGCCGATCTGACTGATCAGATTCTGATTACAGAGTAAGTCTGAGGTGTTTATTCTCCCTCTACTCAACAATCTGATAGAAAATCTCCGTTTACATGTGCAGATGGTTGATTAGTGTAGTGGGTAACACCTCTGCCTCCTACGCTGTAGACTGGGGTTCAGTGCCCCGCCTGGGTCATCACCCGGCACTATACCAATAAGAGTCCTTGGGCAAGACTCCTAACACCACCTTCACCTTCCTGGGTAAAATGATCAAACTGTAAGTCGCTCTGGAAAAGAGCGTCAGCCAAATGCCGTAAATGTAAACTACAAGATATACTACTATTACACGCATACATAGAGAACCGCTTCGTATAGACGTTACCATGACGACCAGCATCACATGAGCCCAGTCAGATCGAGGCGAGCAGTAATCGTACGGTTAGCTTGCATGTAACAATATTCACATTTTGGCTTCTTAATGTCCTCGTAATTCAGAATAATCGGGCGACATTCGGGGGAGAAACGTGTCTAATATAAACTTCACAATAGTTTCGATTTGCATTCAACTACATAAGCAAGTCTATTTGAGATCAACAGCACTGGCAGCAGCACCGGACATGAAGTTCGTGGCCTTAAACGGTGTAAAAGCAACGCAACTGACTCTGAGGGCTGTTCAGAGCGAGTCATTTCAGGACAGGCTTCGTTCACATTAACGAGTCACTTACCCACTTTAACGTGAGGCATCATTTAAACAGATCTGTGGACCCTCTGTAGAGATAAGCTGCTGATGTGGGCTCTGCGAACTGCTACAGGGAAGGCGACAGGACGAAACAGCGTGAAGGAAAAGATGCTGCTGTGGTTTAGGCAAACAAAAAAATAGGGTTGCTAGGAGCATTCAAGGGATTCAGCACGGCAGCTCATCGGCGTGTCTGATAACACAACCTAACGTAAATACACTCCAGTAGATCATGTTCTCTGGGCAGCTTGTTTAATGATGCACAACAGAGTTTTGGTGAAAACAATAACAGAATATTTTCCTTTGAGCAGTGAAAAGTTCACGTACACGTCTGGAGATGTTCTGCAGTGACGCAGATTAAGCAGCCGTATTACTGCAAACCATTAGTTTCCACAGTCAACCGCGACCAGTCGCATCCATGTTATCTGCTGGACTTTTCCAACCAATAATCAAGCGCAAGTCGAATCTATATGTCGCTGCTGTCGGAACAAAACCTCGTATCTCCAAAACGGCAACTTCACCGGAGAAGGAAAAAACTCACCACATTTTTAATGGAAGTCAATGGAACCAGACATTTTCTCCAAGTAATTTCGAGACGTTTCTTTTAGTCCAATTATCATGAAACTTACACACAATGTAAAGAGCAACAGGTGTTTTCAAATGATGTCAAACACAGAAAAAGGACTAAAGTGGAGATACGAGGTTTTCTATGTATATGTGGCTCTGTACTTTGCTGCTGCTTTTGTTCGTTTACAGGTTGTTGATGTGCTCATACAGTCACACGCACTGAAACGGCACATTACGTTGTTTTTCTAAGTTAAAGAAACTTTAGATGTGCAATTTCTTCTGCACACATTCTGTTTATTTGCTGAGTTTAACATATTGGGTAAAAAAAAAAAAACACAAAATGTAAAATGTGCTGGAATCTTCGCACAGGCCACATTTTTGGCTTTAATTTTTGTTTCCAATAAAGCAACGAAACAGTAAAAGTTGAGAATATGAACTTATTTTCTCTTAGAAAATCAACAAGACGTAATTTAACCAGAGGTGGCCAAATTTTTGTATGTGACTAGTTCTTCCGTGAACGCTGTGCAGCGTAGTTTGTTACCGATGTTACTGATATCACTGATGACTGTGCAGCATCATCTGACTTGTAAATGATATTTTAGACTTGATGTACTTTGATGATTCACGGCACGGTAACAGCTGGAAACACCTGGTTTTATCAATAGAATTTTATTAGAGTGAGAGGACGACGGCGGTAGACTCAAAGCAATGCTGCGTGAGCCGCTGGGCTTCAGGCTGGAACTGCAGATGGTTCGAAGGACCAAACTAGGACAATCTAAGGCGTTAAAAACAGTGGCGTTAATAATTTATCACTGTCACATTTGGCCTCGCTGTGGCTCCACTGCACGTCAGCGCCAAGCCATGCTGCTCACACCTGGACCAGCTCTGCTCCTTCATCATCACGTGCCTTTGAAATGAATGGACCATGTTCACCCGAGTTGGTTGACTGTGTTGTGGTTCCTCTTGTGTTTAGTGGGAGGTGGAGTGGTAAGTATGTGCATGCGTACCCATACAGAGATACCCACACCTGTTCTCTATCTGAGGCGATGCGTCTGAGCGTCCGTCGTGCTGGAGAGGTCAAGATCCGCTCGTGAGCAGATTCACTCGTATTGAGAGACGAAGAGTCTCAGGATTAAATCAGCCACGACTTCCTTACTACTCCACCCATTTACACCACATCTGTTCAGTTATAATCCTCAGACTCGGATTAATCCAGACTCTCTTTAATAACTGACCGCGGTCATTAGCTGGCCGGTCCAGCAGGAAAGTATTCGGTCCGCACCTGATGTTAAAACCCGAGCTTAGTGTGAGAAACAGAAACACACACATCAGCAAATCCATCAATGAGTGAATCACTTCTGATATTAATACACAGAAAAATACAATAAACCCCCAAAACACGGCGAGAAGCACGGAGAGGAAGTCGGCCTCCTGTTCGCCAGATTCTCGTCGGAGTTTTCCCGTTCCACCTTAAATGGAGCATCAGCCACTTTCTGGCCTCAAGCAGCAGCAGCATTTAAGGTGGAACCGGAAAATTCGAACAAGAAGCCGGAAAATAAGAAGCTACTTCAGCTTCGTGTAAGAAGGTGGTAACGTTAATCAATTATGAATATCTAATTAATGCTATAACTCAAAGCTACAAAGCATCAACCATCACTGTAAATAAATAACTACTACATGAAGTTTAGACCCTGAATAGACGATTAAATGAAATAAGCTTAAAATAAAACCAGAGGAAAAACATGAGAGACATGAGCCTGGATTGCTGCGTTCCCTCCATTCTATACTCCTATCCCGCTTTCTGAGAGCAGTATTCCTGAAATAGTGGAATTCTGGACAGTATCTTTATTAAACTGCCGCTCTGTGATGGAACTGAATGCGGTCCAGCAGTGATGTTGACCTCCCCAAGATGGCGTCGCCGTCTGGCTGAGCCTGGCTGGACTCAACGCGGCGTCTAGGTGTGTAACTCTGTGGTTATGTGTACTGCACATACTCATCATGCACTCCTGCTAAGGGTAAAGAGCAATAACGTTTGAGATGTTAAAAGGAGCTCAGCACATCTCATCTGCATCCTCCACTCACACGTCTCAATCGCATTAACGCCTCATTAATGTGCTTGACGCCACTAATTGTTACCAGATCTGCTCCAGTGCAGATCCACTGAGATAAGCAAGACGACAAACAAGCGCGTGCTTCCTAACACCGGGGTCTTGGTGTGTCGAGCTGTAAGGCGTGTGTGGATACTCTGATAAGCTAAATGCGTGTGTGTGGACCTGGTGTGTGATCTGGCACTTACGTATTTCCAGCCCAATGTGGTTTTGCAGTTTTCACAGTAGATGTCAGCCACAGCATGAAGACCTGTCAGCAGCACTCTCTCCTCTGCCGGCCCACATCCAACGTTTACCCTGAGAGAGAGAGAGACAGAGACAGAGACAGAGACAGACAGAGAGAGAGAGAGAGAGAGAGAGAGAGAGAGAGACAGAGAGAGAGAGAGAGAGAAGGGGGTAGATGATAGGGAGTGGATAAATAGACAAAAGACAATACATCAGGTCAAAAGGGTGATTAGATTACAAGCTTCGGCTTTCAGGCGTAACACTCTGACCACCTCCTCGTTTCTACGCTCACTGTCCACTTTATCAGCTCCACTGACCGTATAGCTGCACTCTGTAGTTCTACAGTTACAGACTGTAGTCCATCTGTTTATAAACTCCAGCAGCACTGCTGTGTCTGATCCACTTGCACCAGCACAACACACACTAACACACCACCACCACGTCAGTGTTACTGCAGTGCTGAGAATGACCCGCCACCCAAACAGTACGTGCTCTGTGAGGGTCCATGGGGGTCCTGACCACTGAAGAACAGGGTAACAGAGTATCAGAGAAACAGATGGACTCCAGTCTGTAACTGTAGAACTACAGAGTGCAGCTATACGGTCAGTGGAGCTGATAAAGTGGACAGTGAGCGTAGAAACAAGGAGGTGGTCAGAACGTTACGCCTGACCGGCGTAAAAACAAATGACAAAACATTACACAGTGCGTGAGACTTACACCGAGTTGAACAGGTACGCTCTGCCTTGACTCCCTTGAAAAGACTGCAAAGATAAAAGAGATGAACCGAGTCATTCGGCTGTCTTTTGTCTAGTCTGCAGGCTTCACAGTAAAGTCCACGACAAAGCCAGAAGCAGATGAGCTCAAACAGGTTGTAAAGTAATGCCCTCGTTTAGTAAAACGGCGCTTTGTCAGTGTGGTAAATGTGCACGGCCTACAAACGCCCCTTCATGAAAAACAAACACGGTCTTTACGGCTCCACTGAAGGCCTGGGCAGATGGGGTTTCCCAGAGAGGATGTGAACTAAAGGAAAGCCGGTGATTATGGTGGCCGCAATAGCTGCCTGGCCATATGGGCCCGGATCAACGGATCCCCGGGGTGGCTCTTTATTGGCTGGGCTCGGGAGCCGGGAGCTATTCTTTAAAATGCATATTATATCCTAGAGCACCTGCAGCCGCTTCAGGGTCAGTAAGCACACATTCAAATGTCTTTTCAGTGGCGAGGCGTCTAATGAATGCAGTCGCGTCTCATTTACAACCTCACAAATTATGCCTGATCTTTCCTGGCCTGATGTTCACCTTGAATTAACGTGTGTTTTGTGAGTGGATCTAGACACACTTTGGCTGGATACCACACACACACACACACACACACACACACACACACACACACACACACACACACACACACACACACACACACACTTTTCTAACCCAGCTGTTGGCCTGCCTGCATGTCTTTGGACTGTGGGGGAAACCGGAGAACCCAGAGGAAACCCACGCAGACACGGGGAGAACATGCAAACTCCACACAGAGAGGACGCCGGTCGCCCGGCCGGGGATTCGAACCCAGACCCTTCTTGCTGCGAGGGAAGTGTCCCCAGAGTGTTTAGATGAGGAACATGTTGTTTCCGTTTTTCTTTGTGTACTTAGTTTTCCGTTACGAGTCGGGAAGCTTGGCTTTGATGCTTTCATCAGCCTGGAATGCACGAAGGTTTTTGGTTGGGCCTCGTGTTTCATCCATCTTTCATATCCTTGTTTATCAAACATTCTAAGCCAGAGGTCACGCTGTCCTGTGTGGACCTGGACCTGTAACTGATCAACTACAGAGAATTGTTAAAACTTTGATGGGGTGGTCATGGAATGTTTAACCGTCGGAGACTCACAGACCAATCACATGCGCTGTAAATATCACACGTGACGCTGCTCAGCCAATCAGATCTGTGCATTACGATGAGCTCTGAGACTCGAGTGAGTGACGCCACACAGGGGAGGGACGAGGAGAGAAACAGCAGTCAGAGAAGAAAGTGAGTCAGAGGGGAGTTATTTCATTTTTGTTGAAAACCGCTCTGAATACAAAAATATCACAGCATAATTATTCATGACTCATTGTGCTAAATAGCCAGTTATCTTGTACTTGTAGCACATTATTTCATGCATCATTTCATGTTTTATTAACAGGCCACTGACTTTTCCTGTATGAATGGAAAATGCCAGTCTGACTCCTGAGACAGGCTCGCTGAGAAAAGCGCACGGCGACGTAAAGTTGTGTGAAAATGCGGAAATAGCCTTCAATAAGTTCTCTTCATGGAACACATCTAAATCTGGCATGTCTCTTCTAATTTTCATGCATAAATCTTATGTATTTGCTGAGTTTGATGATGATGATGATGATGAAAATACGATGGCAACAGTAGATCACGAAATCTTACACAGTGCAGCTTTAAATTCAGCAAATAAGCAGTAACTGCATTAAAGCGTGCAGACGTCCGTCTCTGTAGAGGACGTGTCACTTCCTTTCACTTAGAAAACCAACAAACACGTAATTTCACCAAAATTATAGTCATATGCAAATTTTATCACACTAATGACAACATTTCGTTATGTTGCCCACTCCTACGATCTGCCTTGTAATTTATGAAAAGCGCCTCGTTTAACAGGTTCAAGATCGGCACCATATCGCTGCTGTTTGAAGAAAACCTCATATCTCCAGAGCAGTAACTTTACAGGAGAAGGAAAATACCCACTTTACTTTGAATGTAAGTCAATGGAACCGGAAATCTTTCCAAATCGTTGGTTAACTCCTAATGAAATCTACACACAGCGTAAAGCACAACAGGCATTTTCAAATTATGCCAACAACCGAAAAACGACGAGGTTTTCTTCCGACAGCAGCGACGTGTTTGTTGCGTGTTTGTTTGTGTGACTTCCTTGACTCACTGAAACACTGACAGGAACTCATTTGGATCACCTGATGTTGTCCGGGATGCTCCCAACCAACAAACCATGAAATAAAAAGATGGAAAATGAAAAAACGTATTGCTCTAAATCGACACCCATTCTCAAGCGATTCGGACTGACAGCTGAAGCCGCTTGGTTCTGGTGTCGCGGCTCACGCGCCTCTGACTCACATCGACGGCTGATTAGTGCCGCTGTAGCGACCCACAAAACCCCCAACAACCCGGCTTCCTCTGATCCCTGCATGTGTGTCACACACGTCAGAGAAAACCAGAGTGTCATACTGACCCACATTGAGCTCGACACAAGCAGACGTGCCAACACAGGCAGATGATTCCGAGGGATCAGCTCAGCCTACATACGGCGACACGCGCCGAGATCACAGGACGTTACGAGTGATCTGTACAACGTAATGTTTTGGACATGGCAGCAATAAACATAAACAGAAAACCGGGCCATGTAAATGAAGCCCATGCAATGGTAAAATAATAAAACCTGCTCCGACACTGGACACGCATAAATTATCAACAGCTACGTTTTCACACAGCCTAATAATCCATTAATAATCCCACTAATAGCTCAATCAGAATAGAATACGTCCATGTAAACACCTCAGTTGAGTTGATCTGACTGATCGAGGTGGGTAATCCTGTAAATAACCCGTTAAACAGAAGAATAATATCCGTGTAAGCGTCTGTATCCGATTACATTCCCTATCGGAAGGTTTCAGTCCGTTCTGCATGTGTGTCGCGTCACAGTGAGAGTTTATACCGTTCAACACGGCGGAGCAGAAACTGGTCTGCAGAGGAGACGAAGTTCACGCTCTGATCTTTAAAAGACGGCGGTGGGACGGACGTCCAGCTTATGCGTCTCAGAGCACGACGTCTTCCTCTCGGCCTTCTTTAATAAGGACGTGTGAAGGACGTTTTCCTGAGTCTGACGTCATTTTAAAGCAGTTCAAAACACAATCACTGCTCACTGCTGCTCATCTCACTCTGACTGGACTCACGGGATGCTGGTTGTCATTGGAACGTATTCAGTCGGATTGGCTAAAATCTAATGGAACAGATTTTCAAAAATGTTAATTTACATGGTTTCCCCTTTCACCACCGGCCAAGACGTTTATAC
This sequence comes from Pygocentrus nattereri, assembly GCF_015220715.1. NCBI lineage: Eukaryota > Metazoa > Chordata > Actinopteri > Characiformes > Serrasalmidae > Pygocentrus > Pygocentrus nattereri. Next base: position 39,199,333 of record NC_051228.1, read on the forward strand.
CTATATCTAAGCTGCGTTCACACAGCAGGTAAAGTGGCCCAAATCTGACTGTTTTTGTTTGGCTGTTCAGATTATCTGTGTGATCTGAATGCGCCAGTCTGGACAGATCAGCTCCTAAACTGAGCTGCGTGAGCAAAAGACCAGCGTCACGGCTCATCTAGAGGTAAACAATCACGACTGCCAACGAACGCCAGCCGCTCCCGGACGACCAGCTTCATCTTCACCAGCATCACAGGAGCATCATGAAGCTTCACTGACTGACAGCTGGGCTCATCACCCAGAACGTGTTCGAGCCGTAAAAAGGGCGCGGTCACTTCTTCGGTTCTCGTCCTCGGGTTCTTTAAACTTTGTTTAACCGTTCTTTGACGCTGCGGCCTCGTTCTCCTGCGGCCGCGTTCAGACATTCAGTTGAAATCTGTTCGGACGGAGGATTCGGATGAGTCTCTAATATTACTGGAATATCACCCTAAATGTTTGAGTCTCAGCAACACGAGACTATGACGAATGTTGAGTTGGACTCACGAAAATGTACCAAGAATTCCGATCTGGCTGTTCAGGCGATTTACATTAAGATGTGCAGAACACATTTACAGTGCAGACCTCGTCAGTGAAAACAAACCGATCCATGCTTCCATGTCGCGGACTGGACGTGACCACAGATGCGGCAGTAAGTTTTTAAGGGGACAGTACTTGAACACAGAGCGGGGAGAGGATTAACCAAATTAAAATAAATCTAAATAACCCACATGAGCAAGATTACGTCGGTTAGAGCTTCTGAATGACGGTTTGATTTCTCTTCGATGAATCGCCCAGCCCTAGTTCAGAGTCCCATCTCTGTATCTCTCAATAACTCCAGTTATGGAAACGATTCTCACTTATTTCCCCCTCGTCCTGCAACTGGACTGTGTTATCTTTGATCTCTTCAGAAATACCTCTTAAAAACGATTAACCTTCATGCTTAAAGGCCACTTTGGCTCTAAATTAAGTAGGCGAAGGGTGGTGTCTGACTTCTGCACAGCACTCTACGATATCGTTGTGTATGAAAAATATGAAAAAGAACATAATAAACATCATAAAGCACGTTAAATGGTCAGTGCTGACCTTGGAGATGAGCTCGTCGTGGTTGGCCAGGTGGGCCCTGCAGTGGATGCAGCTGTAGGTGCGATGGCAGTTGGGCAGGTAGGCCTGGAAGGTTTTGGAGCGTGTCATGGTGGCAGTGGCAGGAGAGACAGCACGGGAGCGCAGGAGGAAGGGCCGGTCAGCCCAGGACGGCTCGCAGGGGAAACAGTGGAGCACGCAGGTGAGGGCCGTGGTGGAGCTCTATTGAGGAGGGAGCACACCTGTGCAGGCCACAGATACGGACAGACCATTAATGTGGAAATTTCCTTTAGGCGGTGTGTTGGGCTGGCAAAGCACTACACTTAAAAGCTGTTAGTTACAATGACATAATCCCAGTGATCAAACCTGGTACCCTGTATTCTGTATTCGGTCCTGGGGATTTGTGAATTCACTTTGACCCGTGTTAAAAAGAAATCAGCACAAAGACATTTAACGTTTTATTGATCATGAGCTTCATTGTTTTTCTATATCTGCAGTCAATCTGAAATTGATGCCTGCAACACATTGCAAAAAAGTTGTCACAGAGGCAATTTAGGACCAGGAATGTTGTGAAAGGTTCAGAAATCATTTTATAAGAGGTGATGCAGTCTCAGGTTTGGCATCCTGGAAAGGCCTCGCCCTTTAAGAGGCTCGCCACTGTGCAGAAAAGTCAGCAAACGTGCAAGGACTTTAGGTAGTTCACCCTCAACAGTGCACGTCAACAGATTCAGGGAATCCGGCAAAATCTCTGTGGGTAAAAAGCCAAAAACCACAACTGGACGCCCTCAGATGGCACTGAAAACCGGCTTCTGTGATGAACACCACGGCACGGGCACCACCACCACTTTATTAATATCTTTCTATGTATTTCTTTCTATTTGTTATTTTAGTGAGGCGTCGTTTCTGAATGTAACAGTCTATTATTGTTGCCATAGTAACACAACAGAAAATGGGTTCTTGTCAGTCAGCGGCAGAGCAAATCATATCAAAGCAAAGTAATATCATTTCATATTATGGCACCTAATCTATTCGATCACTCTTTTAACGGTCACTGTGTTCTCTGTATGGCGAGATGGAGCTGAGCTGAAGTTTGTGCCTTTCTGCTCGTTTATCAGCTAATAAACAGCACTACGCCTGAACCCAAAGCCTTCGTTAAGAATCATTACTCACAAGTGGTCACAGCCCAACACAGAGGGGTTACATGTATCATATCATATCACACAATACCATACCATACAATACCATACCATATCATACAATACCATACCATACCATATCACATAATACAATACCATACCATATCACACAATACCATACCATACCATACCACACAATACAATACCATACCTTACCATACCATATCACACAATACCATACAATACCATACCATACCATACAATACAATACCATACCATATCACACAATACCATACCATACAATACAATACAATACAATACCATACCATATCATACAATACCATACCATACCATACAATACAATACCATACCATATCACACAATACCATACCATACAATACAATACAATACCATACCATATCATACAATACCACACAATACCATATCACACAATACCATACAATACCATACCGTATCACACAATACCATACCATACCATACCATATCACACAATACCACACAATACCATACCATACCATACCATACCACACAATACCATACCATACCACACAATACCATACCATACCACACAATACCATACCATACAATACCATACCATACCACACAATACCATACCATACAATACCATACCATACCACACAATACCATACCATACCATACAATACCATACCATATCACACAATACCATACAATACCATACCGTATCACACAATACCATATCACACAATACCACACAATACCATACCATACCATACAATACCATACCATACCACACAATACCATACCATACCATACAATACCATACCATACCACACAATACCATACCATACCATACAATACCATACCATACCACACAATACCATACCATACCACACAATACCATACCATACCATACCACACAATACCATACCATACCACACAACACCACACAATACCATACCATACCATACCATATCATATCTATCATCACAACATGATATGTTCCTAATATGTAAAAAAAGGTGAAGTTTTGAACTCATGGGCAGAGACTAATGGGGTCTTTTACAAGGACTAATATACAGGGTGATTCCCTTGAAAGAGGCCCCATATATTCTGTAATAAGTCTCTCTGGGATGAATCAATTTGAACCAAACAACGTGCAATGAGCTCCTCAGTATATGGAGTTTCCATCAAGCCTGGGTGCAGAACCAAGTCCCATCATGTGCCTGGCAGAAAATGGAGATCACTTCCAGCATCGCATGTAATGCAACCGATTACACACGCGTGGAGATATGTGGTGTATTTTTTAACTCAGACTGCTTCATCAGAACAGGAGCTACTGCAGAACAATCAGGGCCTCTTTCCAGTGAATATCCGAACTGGACACACACAGGCAAACCCTGCTCTTACATAAACAAACACAAGCTCACACACAAAAGGAAACGATTACGTGGAGCAGGTCAGGTCTTCTGCTAAAGCAGGGACAGTGGGTGGCATCGAGGCCGAGTGTGCGACACGCAGAGGCAACGGGAGATGCAGAGCGCTATTATAGAGACGTGAGGGCAGCGATAAAGTCAGTGTGGTCCAACAGACATGGGGGCAGTAAGACAGACAGTAAGCTGAGACAGACATGGGGGCAGTGGGACAGGCCGGTGTAAAACACAGCCTTGTCCAGAAGGAGCTGGAGCTCAGCCAGTAATGTGGGCACTGGCACAGCCCTGAGGAGCCACTGGCAGAGCTGCATGTTGACACCGAGTACTGAGGCTGTACGGACGCGCATTAATGGACAGATTCAGTTCATCACAGAGAATGAAAGACAAGCTTTTCGTATGATATTAACGTATTATAGCAGGGTCGCTCTGCAGAAACGTCCATTTCTCTGTCCCTAGTGTTTACAGACATATTACACTTAAAAAAACACGAGAAAGTTACAATTTATTTACATTTTAAAATGAAACAATTAGTTATTTTAAAATTTACACCTTCTTGATTGATCAATACTGGTTCATAAATCAATCATACAGAATTCCAATCACCACAGAAGAGCTCGTCCTCACAGTCGTGTGTGAAGGCTGAGGCCACATTTTGAAGAAACAACATTTTTCTGCACTTTTATCGCTACATAACTACGGAATATATGAGTTACATAACAAAGGAAACAAAAACCAAATAAATGTTATAAAATCTGTAATGAAAGTCCCCCAGGAGTCGAGTCACTGGTGTTACTGCGTCTCTTATTCTGAAATAAAAGTCACGCCGATGACGTCACTCGACCTCCTCTGACCTGTTGTCTGAGGATCTATGGAGAAAAGCTCATGGTGAGTCCACTGTGTCTCTCAGTTCTCAGAGATCTTCTCATTCAGCTCAAGATCTCATATGAAGCTTCTAGCTGACGTCACTGGTGTGACCGACTTTATTCTGAGGTCACTGTGAAAAAATAGAAACACAAATGGATTAAATTCCATATTTTAGTGGACGTTCCCTGATGGACCGCGTGTGGTTTGATGTTCTGTAAAATGCATTGATCATTAAAAACGTCTCTGGTGTTTCCTTTATTATGAGGAACACCGATGACGCTCAGTAACACCAGAGACCCCTATGGAGAGTTTCTGTAGAAGGACCCAATACACAAACACAGTAAACGGCTAGTCGACTAAAACGCTCATTAGTTAAGCAGAAACGTCTTATTATTCAAAAACAGCCACCTGTTCTCTATCTGAGGCGACGCGTCTGAGCGTCCGCCATGTTGGAGAGGTCGAGATCCGCTCGTGAGCAGATTCACTCGTATTGAGAGACGAAGAGTCTCAGGATTAAATCAGCCACGACTTCCTTACTACTCCACCCATTTACACCACATCTGTTCAGTTATAATCCTCAGACTCGGATTAATCCAGACTCTCTTTAATAACTGACCGCGGTCATTAGCCGGCCGGTCCAGCAGGAAAGTATTCGGTCCGCACCTGATGTTAAAACCCGAGCTTAGTGTGAGAAACAGAAACACACACATCAGCATTGACTTACATTAAAAGTAAAGTAGGTTTTTTCCTTTGGAGATACTATTTTGGAGATACGAGGTTTTCTCCCGACAACAGCGACATGTAGTGAGCACACTTGCCCGGAACGGTGGGCAGCCCCATCCACAGCGCCCAGGGAGCAGTTGGGGGTTAGGTGTCTTGCTCAAGGGCACTTTGGTCACGTACTGTTGGCTCAGGAGATCGAACCGGGGACCTTCAACAAGGCTGGTTCCCTGACCTCCAGCCCACGACTGCCCCGAGATAACAGCGCTGAGTGCGTGGACGAGGCCAGAGAAAGCTTTTCCTTATACTAGATGTTTATGTATACAGAGTGACAGAGCAGCTGCACTGAATTCGGGTGAATATCACTGCTTCACTGTGGAAAGTGGACGAAAGCTGAAGCCTTTGTTCTGGTCAGAGCTACAAATCAACAAAAGCACTGTCAGCACGTTGGTCGAAGACACCAGGATGCCGTGCTGAGATCACGTGACTCCACCAGATTGACTTGGATTTAAAAACATCTCCTTCTAACTTGAGCAATTATTACAGAAACAAAACATTCCTGTGTCCCAGCGTGAGTTGGCACCATCAGCCCTGTCAACACGGCGCTGCTGACGTCACTAATTCAATCGGAGCAGAGCGCAGGCAGGACCGGACCCATAACACTACAACACCGTATGACATCACGTCAACACGGTTGCTAAGCAGCTTTGCTGTCCTTGACGTGAACCTGGCCCTGGCTCAGGGTACAACCACAGAGGCTGGGTTTATGAGGAGGTTCCAGACGGCGGTGTGTGTGTCGTCGGACTCGCTGCCTGAAATTGGGCTCTTGAGCATAATTAACTATCATTGTGTCCATTTGCTCCTCAAGAGCTCAGCTAATTGATCTCTTCCAGAGGACTAGGCTCATATTCAAACCCAATCTCCTGATGTTCACATGTAGGCCATCCTTGCTTTTGCTTGTCTCCAGCGATGAGGTGGGTAGGAGTGTCTAATAGAGTGGACAGTGAGTGCACACGGTGTTTAAAAACTCAGCAGTGCTGCTGTGTCTGATCCACTCGGACCAGCACAACCAAAAAGGTTCCACTATTGTTCCAAATCCTGAGTGTGGCTCAATTAGTAACTGTGCTGTTATTTTTTTATATTTCTGTATAAACAACTTGCAACTAAAATGAAAAGTGCTTTATAAATAAAGACAATATTATAATTATTATTATGATTATTATTATTATTAATACTCAAAATGTGTTTCTAAGCGCTGAAGCACCTGCCCATTGGTCTCTATTATAAGTCAAAGGGTCTTCGGTTCTTGCGCTAAGTACAGGGAAGCCAGTGGAAATGACTGTGTGTGCTGATGGACCACACGCCGCAGGTGTGGCAGCTGGACATTATGTTGAAACACGCTGGAGTGTTCGTCCAGCAACACCTGACAACGTAACTCAACCGTAAATCTGCATCTGTCGAATCAATCAGGAACATCTTCAGCATGAAACGACTAAATGGCTGAAGGATAAAAGGCTTGATTTTGTCTGGACATGCGAGGATGAGGAAGCTGTAACGCCGCTCATGCGGTAACAGGCCACCCAAACAGAACAGCCATGAGCATCTGCCGCACCTCGTCTATCCCCTTATCCCATTCATGTCATGCAGACCTAATACAGCCTGTCTCAGTACGCCGGCTTTCCGTAAACCAGCCGTGGGCGTCCGATCAAAGCCCAGACAAAGCGGTTTACAGACCACGGCGCTCACACGGTCTGTGTGGTCAGCACAGAGTTCTATCTAAATTTCATTCTGCCCGTTTTAAGCGCTGCAGTCCGTTAAGGCTGGTTACTGAAATGTCGTTTACTAAGAAAGATTTCCCAGAACCTCTCAGCTAAAAGCAGGACACGCACTCGACCCACTTTACAAAACGTCTGCATGACCGAGTCAGCAAGACGTGACTTATTCAGGGTGGTTGGGCAGCTCACAATGGTGGTGATAGGAACCAGACGTCCAAAGCGTTTACTGCTGCTGAAAGCTGCAATCCGTCCAGGGTGTTTCCTGCCTTCCGCCCAATGAGCGCAGGGACAGGGTCAAAGCAGCCCCCGCGACCCAGGAGGATAAGCGGCTTAGGCGAGCGAGTCCTATCCTAGTCAAATGACGCTTTATTGATTTTTCTCTACAGTAAACCCGACGGCTTTGTGCTCATTTTAGTGCACGGTTTCTAGACATTTGTTTGATTTTAACATTTTGGAAAAAATAAAACATAAAATATAAAATGTAAAATTTTACACAGTCTGTGTCTTATGTTATATTCAGCAAGCCGCCGCTGTCGGAAGAAAACCTCGTATCTACAAGATAGAAACTTTACAGGAGAAGAAAAAAAAACATACTTTATTTTTAATGTAAGTCAATGGAACCAGACGTTTTTCCAAGTCATTCTGGGCTGGGTTATTTTGGCCCATTCATCGTGAAATTTACACACGATGTAAAGAACAACAGGCATTTTCAAGCTATGTCAAACTGAAAAACGTCAAAAATGCTGACGCTCTTATCCAGAACGACGTACAACGTGATCATTTTACACGGGAAAGTGAAGGTGGTGTTGGGAGTCTTGCCCAAGGACTCTTATTGGTAGAGTGTAGGGTGGTTACCCAGGCGGGGCACTGAACCCCAGTCTACAGGGTGGAAGGCAGAGGTGTTACCCACTACACTAACCTTCTGCCGACAGCAGCCGCCCCTGGGCATTAAAGGTGCAGAAGTAGGTTCGTAAATACACAGTACCTCATTTGACCAGGGGGGTCAAATCTTCTGCACATGAATCTACACAGTGGATGACCAGGAACAGGCGGGCAAACATTTATCGACATTAATCCCTCACAATTTCAAGACTGCAACGAACAAACCTTCATCTCAGGGTCACCTCGGGAAGAGCTGCTCTACTCTAAGAGCTTCTTCACCTCATTCTCTTCACGCAGGCTGCTCTCTGGCCAATAAGCCACATTACATCTTGATCTGATGGCTGTGTCGTTCTCCAGGTTAGTGGAGATGTTTGGGAATTGGTATATATTACAGGATGGATGCACCCGGCAGAGGAGCCAACAGAGATTCAGTCCAAAACAAATGGGACAGATCCAGGTCACAGTTGGTGTGTGGGCCACAACATGCCACCAGGCTGTACTGTACTGCATGTAGGCCAGGGACTGACCCACCAGGCCAGCAGTGCAGATGGCCAGCTCAGCACCTCTGGCATTCTCACCCGTCCCAATAACCTCAGCTACAGCAGCTCAGAAAGGCCTTCGAAGCCAATGCTCCAAATGCAGAGAATGGTGTATGCAGACTGGGATCCAAGGTCAGTTTCAGCTCCAGAAAATCCACCAAAGCACAAAGACTGAAAATTCCCCAGAAAAAAATTCCCCAAAACTCCAATCACCTCACTCCCCAAATCACCAAGACCTGAGCTAATCACAGTGGCTCTCCTAGTCAGAACAGCTCACAGTGGTGGTGATAGGAACCAAACGTCCCAAGTGTTTAATGCTGCTGAAAGCCCCCTCAGAAAGTTACATTACATGCACAAAAGTATTGGGACACCTGCATGTCACACCTTCAGGAGCTTTTATGAATCCCGCTCTAAACCCATAGGCATTAATACGGAGTTGGACCCCCTTTGCAGCTCTAACACCTTCCACTCTGCTGGGAAGCTTCCTACAATATTTCGAGAGCGTCTGTGGGAATTTCTGCCCATTCATATGATCCATTATATTATCCACTGTGGACAGAACACCTACTGATCTCCATCACCACCTTTGTGAAGAATCTGAGTGTGCAAGTTTCTCTACGACGCTCCATTTCACATCAAACCAGTCTGTGCGACTTTGTTTACACCTCAACGACTGAATTTCCAGGAAAGTTCAGAGGAATTCTCCTTTAACGCAGTTCTAAAACAGGCACCAGGATGTTCTGCATGTTTACCTGAAGTTATGATACATTAACAGTTCTGTCATCAATTCTACACGACATTCATATCGTTCTGACCGCCTCCTCGTTTCTACGCTCACTGTCCACTTTATCAGCTCCACTGACCGTATAGCTGCACTCTGTAGTTCTACAGTTACAGACTGTAGTCCATCTGTTTCTCTGATACTCTGTTACCCTGTTCTTCAGTGGTCAGGACCCCCATGGACCCTCACAGAGCAGGTGCTATTTGGGTGTTGGGTCATTCTCAGCACTGCAGTAACACTGACGTGGTGGTGGTGTGTTAGTGTGTGTTGTGCTGGTACGAGTGGATCAGACACAGCAATGCAGCTGGAGTTTTTAAACACTGTGTCCACTCACTGTCCACTCTATTAGACACTCCTACATCGTCGGTCCACCTTGTAGATGTAAAGTCAGAGACGACAGCTCATCTGCTGCTGCACAGTTTGTGTTGGTCATCCTCTGGTCCTTCATCAGTGGTCACAGGACGCTGCCCACAGGATGCTGCCCACAGGACGCTGCCCACAGGACGCTGCTGGCTGGATATTTTTGGTTGGTGGACAATTCTCAGTCCAGCAGCGACACTGAGGTGTTTAAAAATCTAATCTAATCATGAAAACGTTAAAGGTGATAATCTGCTTGATGTAGTCAAAAGGCTCATTTCAAAACCCTGAAGGAGAATTCCACCTTATTTTCAAACTCTGAGTTATTCGGTCGCTGAGACGTAAACAGAGTCGTTCAGGTTTGGTGTAAATCACTTCACTGTAGAGAAACTTGGACTCAGACATCTTTCCAGTGGTGGTGATGGGAACCAGGCGTCGCCATGGCTACAACACAGATACAGACACTTTATTTACCATCCAGAACCACCAGAGAACCTACACGAGTCTTCTGAGCTTATATGGAACGTTGATGATGGAAAACAGTGGAAAATCTGGAATAATGAGTTTTCTTTGGGGACTATTTTGCCGCACAGCGCCCTGCATGTCTCCCTCCACCATGAATGGAGTTGAAGTTCTCTAAACTCTCATAAAACAGCATCTCAGTCATCAGGCAGTGAATTCAGAACCAGCTCATGTAGGAACTTTCTGTAGGAGCTTTTAGAGGGACGTCTGGTTCCCATCACCACCACTGTGAACGGCTCTGACTCTGTCAGTTTATCTAGAAACCAAACCGTTCAGAACCGCTCAGAACCACTCAGAACCGCTCTGATTACATCTTAATTGTTTAATTATGCAGACGCTTTGGGAAAAATCAGTGGCGTTCCGATTTAACTCCAGGGCACTGTGAACATGAACGCGGCTCATTTCCATAAAAACACGGCGCCCCGCTGGTGACGTCCTGTATAACATCCTGGCCACGACTTAGTAAGGTGTGGGAACGAGATCACTGCTTACTAAGTCATGGCTACGCATTAGAATCTCGTTCCCAGGCTTTCCTAAGTTGTGGCCACGACTTGATCATTTCATTCCCACGCTTTACTAAGTTGTGGCCACGGCATGATCATCTCATTCCCGCGCCTTACTAAGTAGTGGCCGCGCATTAGGATCTCGTTCCCACGCTTTACTAAGCCATGACCACGGCTTGATCATCTCATTCCCACGCCCTAATAAGTCGTGGCCGCGCATTATTTTTATTTATACAGGATGTCATCACCAGGGCTCCGTGATAAAACAAAACCGGCAGGTGCCGAACCGCTTCCGCCGTAAACAGATCGATCCCGTTCGCACGTGTTCCTCAGACCCGACCTGTTCGCTGGAGGCGGCTGTGACTGGGCGGCGCGTTTGCAGACCGCGGTCTGTTTTCTTGTAAGACAGCAGATGCTGGTCAGAACCCAGACTGGACATCCGCGGACACCGCGACCCACGACTCACACGCACAGCGGGTCGAACCGCGAGCGGCTCGAACACAGACCGGACCAGCACCGCGCGAAACTTTGAGGCATCATGACAGTCCGGACGGATCTGCGGATTGGGACCGAGCCGAACTCACCTCTGAATGGAAGAGACCTTTCAGTCGTCCCGTCTCGGCTCCTCTGGGCTCACAGGCTCACGCGCAGTGGGTCTCGAACATGTCCCTAACCGAACTTTCCAGCCTGTCGCTCCTCCAGCAGATCCAGCACCACACGCACTGTAAATACACACAGCGGCCCTACAGCCCCGCCCCCGCGCTGACGGACAGCCGAGGCAACCAATCAGCACGGGATGACGGCCTAGCAACAATACGCTGATTGGCCAGCGGAGAGCGGGAGCCAACCAATAGACGACGAGGGAGAGAAACCCAGGCGGGCAGCACCCGCGACTCACGGGTTCATTAAGCGTTGATTAATCGAGGAAACGCTGGCGGAAATATTTATTCAATTATTATCGATTTATTTACTGAATCAGCTTCACTCACAAGCTCACAGATCAGGACACCTCACAACGGCGGAGGAGACCAATGAGCTCCCTAAATAAACAGCGCCACCCAGTGGTTCTCATCACTGCCACGTGTCTACCACAGTCAGAAAAATAAAACAGGTCCACTGACCTCCACTGACCAACACCAACCAACTCACCTCCTCTAGCTCTGCCAAAGAAAAGTGACTTTAATGAAAAAAAAAACACCAAACTTTTTCAAACTCTGAGTTATTCGGTCGCTGAGACGTAAACAGAGTCGTTCAGGTTTGGTGTAAATCACTTCACTGTAGAGAAACTTGGACTCAGACGTCTTTACAGTGGTGGTGATGGGAACCAGGCGTCGCCATGACTACAACACAGATATAGACACTTTATTTACCATCCAGAACCACCAGAGAACCTACACGAGTCTTCTGAGCTTATATGGAATGCTGATGATGGAAAATAGTGGAAAATCTGGAATAATGAGTTTTCTTTGGGGACTATTTTGCCGCACAGCGCCCTGCATGTCTCCCTCCACCATGAATGGAGTTGAAGTTCTCTAAACTCTCATAAAACAGCGTCTCAGTCATCAGGCAGTGAATTCAGAACCAGTTCATGTAGGAACTTTCTGTGAGGGGCTTTTAGAGGGACGTCTGGTTCCTATCACCACCACTGTGAACGGTTCTGACTCTGTCAGTTTATCTAGAACAGAGCGTGCCACACCAAACCGCTCAGAACTGCTCTGATTACATCTCAGCCGTTTAATTATGCAGACGTTTTGTGAAAAATCAGTGGGGTTCCCCTTTAACTCAACGGCACCATGAATATGAACGTGGCTCGTTCCCATACAGCGTTTTATTGCAAAAAAAAAAAAAAAAAGGTATTAATGCAAAATAATGCATCAGTCTCAGGACATAATGGCAGCATCAACACAACAGCGCTATTTATTAAACTGCTTTTCATAAATCAAGTCTCTGAATCAAAACCAAACAGCGTGAAATAAGCAGCTACAGAGTAAACAAACACACACATCAAGGAAAGATGGGCCTTCAGGCTGTCCGGGTGACTCGAGAGTTCACTGAAGCGCCGTGTTTGTTTGGGGGTCACTGCGGAGGAGAACTTGCGGTATTCGCGCGCAAGATGCCCTTCAGGATCCTGAAGCTCGCCAGGGGTTGATTCTCCTTGGGCGGATAGCAAGGTCCCCGGTCTGTCACATAGGAATACGGGAATCGTAGCACCCACAGTCCATCGGGGGGCAGCACAACCTCTGCCTGCTCGGGATGGAAAACGGGACAGGGCGGAGGACCTGGCTGAACCTGTTCACGAGGGAATAAAAACGCAGACCATAAGACGTGGGATCTCTCTTATGTACCTTTGTATGTGATCTGAAACCTCAAGTACATCAGAAGTTGTTTTGACTGTAAAATGCCTGTAAATGAAAAAGCCTTCCAGTCATGCAGGTCATAGAACAGGCTAACATGATTAGGTCAAGGTGTCTGGGCCTCTCACCACCTCGCTGGATGAGCTGCAGCACGTCTACGAGATCGTACAAGTACAGTCACCCTGAAGCACAACCACTACAGCAAGTTCAAACAAAGCTCCTATTACTGACGGGAAGAGTCAGCAATGCACTGGGAAGGTGACTCTCTCAGTTTATTAGGTACACTGTACATAAACCGGTCAGGCGTAACGTTCTGACCACCTCCCTGTTTCTACGCTCACTGTCCACTTTATCAGCTCCACTGACCGTATAGCTGCACTCTGTAGTTCTACAGTTACAGACTGTAGTCCATCTGTTTCTCTGATACTCTGTTACCCTGTTCTTCAGTGGTCAGGACCCCCATGGACCCTCACAGAGCAGGTACTGTTTGGGTGGTGGGTCATTCTCAGCACTGCAGTAACACTGACGTGGTGGTGGTGTGTTAGTGTGTGTTGTGCTGGTCTGAGTGGATCTACAAATAAATTAGATTTGATTTGATTTGAAAAGGGAATTTGCACTAGACCCCCGAGATTTGGAATAAGGTTTTATGGAGTAATGAATCTTAATTTTATTAGATTTCTTGGATCGGGAGATGCAGAAAATGCAACCAACTTCTAAGACTGAACTTTGGGGGTGTTCTCTGCAGGCAAAGGGTGGACACACTAAATACTGAACATTATTATATTTAACACGTGACTTTTGTGTAATTTTGTGTAAAACACTCATTGTCTGCTTTTTCTTAATGCTGAAAAATGAACTCAAGTTACACTCCAGAAAAATAAATAAGTCAAGGGTCTCTGACTTTTACACGGCACTGCACTGAAATATGCTTAGGATTATGTTGCTGTGTGCTGGCTGGGCTGGTCTAGGGGGCAGTCGTGGGCTGGAGATTAGGGAACCGGCCCTGTGACCGGAAGGTCGCTGGTTCGGAAGGTCGCCGACAGCACATGACTGAGGTGTCCTTGAGCAAGACACCTAACCCCCAACTGCTCCCCGGGTGCCGTGGACAGGGCTGCCCACCGCTCCGGGCAAGTGTGCTCACTGCCCCCTAGTGTGTGTGTGTTCACTAGTGTGTATGTGGTGTTTCACTTCACAGATGGGTTAAATGCGGAGGTGGAATTTCCCCGTTTGTGGGATTAATAAAGTATCACTTAACTTACTATACCAACTATTTCAGACTTGGAACACATGGCTGTGCGTTTCTATTGACAGACGTGGTGAAGGATGGGTGACAAACAAAAACAACTGATGGGCTACAGTCAGTAACTGCATACCTACCCGATTAGAAGCAACTCAGTGTATATTAATTTGTATTTGTAAGTAGTTATACAAAAAGCTAGAAGGCCTAGTGGTTGTTTACCTTACCTGTGGACTAAGGGTGATCTCGAGTGGGGCATCAGGAACCACAATGAAGAGCCTAGCCAGCTGAGCATAGTGTGGTTTGATGCCCCTGCCTTGGGCGGGAGACGGGATGTACAGGGGCATGTCTGAGTTTAGCGCTCGGGTAGCTGGTTCTTTTGCGCCTCCCTGTCCGAGGACTTTCACGATCTTATCTGGACCGGAGCTGAGGAACCGACGGCCTCTGCTGTCCTCGTATTCAAACCCAACGTAGGCACGTGCAACGTCGTCCCGCCTGCGGCCGCGTCCAACCCCGCCGCTGCTGCCCCGCTTCCCAGCCGGTGCTTTGTTGGGAGCTGGCCACGACGAGGGTCCGCCATCCAGCGCCTCAGTAGAGCCCGCGTCGTCCTCCGAGCGGCTTCGGATCACCACGTCCCATGGCAGGAGAAAGGCCGAGCCGGGGAGGAAGCCAGGCTGCTCTAAGCCTGTGAGGCTGTTGTAAGCTTTAGCTGGACCAAGTTTTACCAGGGACCAGCTGGAGAACTTAGGCAGCAGCCCCTTTGGGCAGCCGGAGTGGAGCATGCCAGGGAGATACTCCACAGTGGAGGCCTGTCGGTCCACACTCGGCCTCTTCTCGTGGCCCTCTGCACCTTCGCCGTATGGGCCAAGGCTGTCAGTGGACTGTCCGAGGCTGAGGGCCAGGCTCAGGCCAGTGCTGTCTCCTGGCGTATGGGTCACAGTCTCTTTCTCTTTGAGACGATCAGCATCCCCAGACGGAGCCACTTCTGCTGGTCTGGTAGCCTCATCGCATGCAGGGGCTGGGTCTGGTGTGCTGGCTTGGAACACAGGAAAGTTGATCCTTTCCAGCTTACTGCAGCACTTCTCCTCGAGCATCTGAATAACAGGATGGAAACGAGAGAGAGGAACATGGATCTCGTCACTCTTATAAAAATGCCACTGGGCTTTTACAGCACTGCATTCTTCCAATATATGCCGAAGTTTGAACAGCTGCGGTCCAATCCCACGGTAAACTTAACGGGACAGTAAGTTCACACATCCTCTCCATGTGTCAAACACAAGGCCTGCGGGCCACATCAGGCCCGCCGCACAATCCTATACTACTACACACTACAGTCCCCAGCATGCACTGCAACTTAACGTGACTCTCCTATTCCAACAGCAGTCTATGGGACAGCGGTTACACCTCAATTCTACACAATTCCACAGCAGTCGTATCACCAAACACACCAGCGGCATTTCAGCCCATATGAGGCCAGGCATTAATGAAGAAGCAGATAGGCAGGTTTAAAAGACTCCTGGGGACATTTAAATTAGAAATATTAATTATTCATGCAATATTTCACGGTCTACTACATGCGCCTATATTTTACTGTTGAGGTTTTCAAGTGTTTTGAATGAACAATGTTTATTAAAATTAAATTAAACATACACGGTAAAAAGTGGCTCATCAGGTCATATATATGGTAACGACCACCTGAAGTAGCTTTATTCAGCGTGAAAAACGCCGTTAATGGAAAGAATAGTTCATTCAACCAGTTCATTCAGTTTGAATATAACTAGTCCAATTACTTCGGGTAGGTCTGACGAGCCACTGTCTACAGCGCAGGCGTTTCTGGACCATGGATCTGCTGAGATTTTGGCCCTTATAGCCGGTGAGATTGACACCACGGCTGGACAGGGAACAAACCTAAATATGACACTCATCAGCAGAATTTAGCACCCGATTTCTGTTTATTTGCTGAGCGTAACGTAGTGGAAATAAATAAAACATAAAATCTTCTTTAAGTTGCACAAGTCACGTTTCACTTTTTCTCACCTTTGCTGAGCTGTGGGGTTTAATAACAACAACAACAACAACAACAATAAACATCAACAATCATCATATCAACCACACGAATATTAACGAAGCCCCTGCGTCACACAGGTGAGTTTAACGCTAAAGAGATTTTCAAACTGAGTTTACAGACTTGATAGAAGTCGTAATTGGCTGCCTGGATGTCAAAGGGGTCTTCACGAGGGGCCTGCTTCCTGCCACAGTTACAGGAACTTGTAGAGCGCCCTCTGCTGTTGTGATACAGGATAGGGGGGTTGTGGTCCATCTCCGGCTTTTCACCTGCAGTGACAGAACAGCATTACTGATAGCCTAGATATGAACTTACATCACCACATAACAGAAATACTGAGCCAACACAGTGGACACCGGTCAGGCGTAATGTTCTGACCACCTCCTCATTTCTACGCTCACTGTCCACTTTATCAGCTCCACTGACCGTATAGCTGCACTCTGTAGTTCTACAGTTACAGACTGTAGTCCATCTGTTTCTCTGATACTCTGTTACCCTGTTCTTCAGTGGTCAGGACCCCCATGGACCCTCACAGAGCAGGTACTGTTTGGGTGGTGGGTCATTCTGGTGGTGGTGTGCTAGTGTGTGTTGTGCTGGTCTGAGTGGATCAGACACAGCAGTGCTGCTGGCGTTATGAAACACTGTGTCCACTCACTGTCCACTCTATTAGGCACTCCTACCTTGTTGGTCCACCTTGTAGATGTAAAGTCAGAGACGGCAGCTCATCTGCTGCTGCACAGTTTGTGTTGGTCATCCTCTGGTCCTTCATCAGTGGTCACAGGACGCTGCCCACAGGACGCCGCCCACAGGACGCCGCCCACAGGACGCCGCCCACAGGACGCCGCCCACAGGACGCCGCCCACAGGACGCCGCCCACGCTGTTGGCTGGATATTTTTGGTTGGTGGACTATTCTCAGTCCAGCAGCGACACTGAGGTGTTTAAAAACTCCAGCAGCACTGCTGTGTCTGATCCACTCAGTCCAGCACAACACACACTAACACACCACCACCACGTCAGTGTTACTGCAGTGCTGAGAATGACCCACCACCCAAACAGTACCTGCTCTGTGAGGGTCCATGGGGGTCCTGACCACTGAAGAACAGGGTAACAGAGTATCAGAGAAACAGATGGACTACAGTCTGTAACTGTAGAACTACAGAGTGCAGCTATACGGTCAGTGGAGCTGATAAAGTGGACAGTGAGGGTAGAAACAGGGAGGTGGTCAGAACGTGACGCCTGACCGGCGTATTTATTTGTTTTTAAACAGAATTGTTCACAGTGATGGAGACAGGCATCAGAAGCGTTCAGCTCCTTAAAAAGCAGCCTTCAAGGAAAAGATATTAGAATAGTAACGGACGCTCTGCCCGATGCCCGAAACGCTGCTTCACGAAAAGATTCGGCCATAAAATCTATTGTATGCATTCAGGATGCTGTAAAGGAAATTAGGAAACTTTTCCAGATTTACCACTACTTCAGATTTCATTAGCACCACGTATAAACACTCAGAGACCAGCGTAGGTTCACTGGTCATTTTGGTCAGTACGTTTCTCTACAGTTAACCAATTCACAGCAAACCCCTCTGAATAACTTCACACCTCAATAATTCGGTTATAAAAATCAGAGGATTCTCACAGCTCCTATCGTATTTAGTTATCTGGTTACTCTGGTCATCCAGAGGAGGATGGGTTCCCCTTCCGAGCGCTTCTTCCTTCGGCTCTCTGGGTTTTTCTGCCACCGTCAGCCTCGCTTTGTTTATTAGCTTCCGTCCACTGTTCTATATGAATAAATACATTCCAGTGGAAGTTAACACTGAGAACCACGGTTTAAAATGTTTGGAATATAGTCATACAGAGTCCACGGATCAGTGGCGGCTTAAATTATAGTGCTCTCTCAGTCCTGAAGGGAAAGTCCACCGATTTTCCAAAATTTCAGCATAATTAACCGATTCATATGTAAGCAAGGTCATTCGGGGGAGGTGTTTTGGAATTCTCCATTCTGGAAAGCCCTCTAGAAGCTACCTTGCATAAAGTTATTACACAAAGTTGTTATAAAAGTGCTGCCTGACTGTTTCAGGTCTGGGCCTAAGGTGTATTATTTAAATGACTTCATGGCAAAGTGGGGCATGTAGGGGGCTGTAACGAAAAACAGTCCCCAAACAAACAATTTACAGATTTAATAACCATTTTGCCATGAAGCGCAGAAGACATGTAGGTTTCCCTGGTCATGCTGGACAGCAAATAAAATGGACATATTTACACATGACTCCTGGTTCCTATCACTACCACTGTAAAGAAATCTGAGCTGGTATCTCTCCAACGCTGAGAACAACACCAACATTGTTCTGCAGGACTACTTACACCTCCGTGACTAAATAACGCCAAAAAAACGACACTGGACAACTCCGAGACCACCGGTGGGTCCAAACCGCACTCGGTCATGTTCTTCATAACGTTCCTACTCCATAAGCTCCATTCAGAAGCTGGGCGTCGTGTGAGGCTGTAGCTCTTCTCTCCAGTCTAATAGACGGTGATGTCGTTTTAAACCCTTATAATAAAAGAAGCTGAACTTTGTTTTTCTACTGAAAGTCGACCCGTTTTTCCCCAAATCTGGGCTCTAAACTATAAACAGACGGCGTCTCTTCAGTGATCTGCTCTGGAAACATCACTTTTAGAAAACAACACAAAGAGCGGCGCAGATTTTTGGCTTTCAGCGGTAAATTGTGAGCGTGTGGTGAAATGTGGAGATCATGAAACACACGTTCTGATAATTTGAGGACCTTTTACAATTAAATAATAAATAAAATAAAAATCTACATTTATTTCATGCAGTTACTGAATACTTTGCCTTACGATTTGGCCACAAAGATTCAGATGGACAAACGGAAACATCCCCTGGAGAGTAAGGGGTTAAGTACTCTGCAGTACTGTGTACCTGGTTTGGGCAGCAGGTGAAACTTATGCACACAGTGCTGGTCAGTGAGGCTGCGCTCCTCACACAGCTGGTGTCCGTTACTCCAGAACTTGTAGCAGTCCTCGTGGAGCTGTACGGCATACCGCTGGAAGGCTACACCTCGGGCGTGCTGGCTGTAGACCCTCAAAGCTTGGGCCAGCTGGTTCTTATGCACCGTGGTAGTGTAGTTGTGGGGCAGATTGGACTGATATGCGCTGTGGGCCAGCGGCAAGGCCTTCTGACACCTGTTCTCGGAGAATTTTGCGTCTGCGTCCAGGAAACCTTCTAGCACTTTCATCTGACCCTGCACTTTCAGAGAAAGCTCATCTTCACTGTTTTCTATCATGACTTGGTGCAGCCTGCAGGCAACGTGGGCCCATTTGGAGTAGGTGGGCAACTCAAAGTGGGACGGCTGAGGGTTGCGGCCAACACTGTCATCGAAGCCTTTCTTGCTCAGCACCAGCTCCACGTGCTGCCACAGGAACTCCTTCAAAGTGCAGTCCACTAGCTGGCCTCCTGAGGAGGAGAAACCACTGTTTTCCACGTTGAAGGAGGGCTGGCGGTTGGAGTGGCGCATCTGCTGGTACCTCCTGGGCCCAGGGGTCGGTGTGCCAGCGTCATTCTCTCGCAGGGCACAGTTTGCCCGCAGCTGGCCAAGCAAGGAGCTGATGGGGTCTTCATCCGGCCCCGGAACCACGTAGACAAAAGCCTGGTTGGCGGGCACGGTGAACAGACAGTTGCTGCTCTGGTTGGTGAGCACTCTGCTCTTGCGGAAAATCCGGTAGATCTGATCCTCCAAGGCGTGCTGGAGGCGCCTCCTGGGGGAATGTTTCTTGGGCTTGTCGCCCCCTCCACCATCTAAGCCGTTCCCCCCCAGACCGGACCCGCTGTTGACCCTGAGCGCCCCGTTCATCTGGAACACAAACAGCAGGCGAGGGGGGCACGGCCTGCAGTTCATCTTCCACTCCTTGGCCACGGGGCAGTCCTTTATGGCCCCCCGGAGCAGAGGCAAGGCTTTCTGGCGCAGGCCGTCCAGGGCACGGAACAGCCTGTCATAGGTGATGTCAAAGGAGCAGGTGGGATGGACCAAGAGGAGAACATGGCACAGGGAGAAGAGGAACAGCAGCTGGAGGCAGTGCTCCTTCTCAGCCCCCTTCCAGAACTCGTGGGCCTCGGCGTGGCCCAGGCCCGAGCTCAGGCGCTCACACGCCCGCAGGAGCTGGCGGTTGTCGAACACGGAGGTGAGCACCAGGTACAGCACCCGGCTCTCCTGGCTGTAATAGGCTCGAATGGAGCCCCCTCCGTCCGGACCGCCCGCCTCCTCCGCCCCCAGCAGGGGAAAGATATGCTTATCTGCCAGTATGTTGATCAGAGACTCTTTGGCCGAGCCGGCCTGCATGGCGCTCTTCCCGAACACGCCCAGCACGCAGACGCCCTCGTCTTTGTACAGCGCGTCTTCTATCAGCTCGGCCCGGAGCAGCGAGCCGATGTCGACGGGAGCCGCCATCGTGGCTGACAACAGGCTGGCGGGGAGATAGGCGGGACTTCCGACCACGTCATCGCAGACTGGCCGTGTCTTCACGCTAGGGGGCGCTCACGAGCGAGACCAAAATGAATGGGTTCCTATGGAGCGTCTGAGCAAAATCATAGATTTTAAACGCTTAAACATGTTTAATATAAAATAGCTAAAGCTTATCCTAAACAGCGAGTGTCAGGAAACATTTCAACACCGCTTTTACATTTTTAAGAGCTTTTGAACTCGAGTTATAGGAGCTTAAAACGGTTCGTTCATGACGTCAGAGAGCGCGAACAGCCAATCAGCTGCTCCGCTCGCCTATCAATCAGCAGTAAAGCCCACCTCCTGCTGCCCGAAACCCGTTTGCCGCAGTAAAAAGTGAATATTTAGTGAGATTTCTTTGTTTTTTAGTGAGATTCGTCCTTCTACTGTCTGAGATTAAAGGAAAGTTCCGGGCGAGTGATTAGAGGCTATTTTAATTGTTTTTAGCCGTTCGGTTCCTTTCACTCCCATTCATTGAGGACTCGCTCGCGGGCGCCCTCTGCTGGTCAGCAGGGCTGTTTTTTGATATAACGGGGGAAATAGGAAGCGGCCAGACTCCTCATAAACCGGCTCTGCTTTGGCTTCAGTTGTTATTGAAAGAATAAAGTCAAAGAATGTTATGTTATTAATTTGATCGTTCTTTTGGCAAATTTTCATATTCATAAATGTAAATTTACTCACGCCAAACCAGATTTTCAGAATAATACAGAAATACAGAACTTTTTTAAACCCTCACAAAAAACAAAAAAGCTGTCTAATCAGCGAATATATGCACCTTTATTTTTCCCCTGGCTTTGTTTTTCTTTACATTTTGTTGTTTAAAATTATAACCACGTTTTTGTTTATGCAGTTTGTTGTCTGACTTAACTGTATCTGTTCTGCTTTATACTGGTTTTGTACAAATGCAATTATCTAATTAATAATACAATAATAATTAATTAATTCTATTTATTTGCTGAGTTTAACATATTGGGAAGACGTTTTCCAGTATATTAAACTCCACTAAACAATAGCTGTGCATTATAATGTGCAGCGATGCGTGGAGGACGTGTCATGCAAATGTACAAAAAAAAAAAAAACCCAAAAACAACTCCACTCCTAAAACTTTACATTTTAATCCTAATAAAACCTGAGATTATTTATATATTAAGGATAATAAGCTTCCTGGATGATGATTCTTGTGCACACAGGTACAGATTGGCTTTATGTGTGAAACTTTCTAACGTCCTCTTCTGATCAGTTTTAAACCTTCTGTAGCAAAAAAACAGGCAGGTTTAATATTTCATATGTTTAGTGAAACATGTTACAGTGGTATAATAAAACATCACATTTAGGTCCATATACATAAACAAGACAACCACTCTGAAGAAAACCTCGTATCTCCAAACTAGTGACTTTACAGGAGAGGTAAAAAACCTACTTTACGTTTAATGGAAGTCAATGGAACCGGACGTCTTTCCAAGTCATTTTGGGCCGTTTCTTTCAGTCCATTCATCATGAAACTTACACCCAATGTAAAGTAAAACAGGCATTTTCAAATCACGTCAAAAACTGAAAATACAAAGTTTCTTCTGACAGCAGCGAAATGTTGAACGACAATATAAACGTTAGGAATGATACATTATTTAATGACACCCATCTTTGGCTACATGCATTCGCTTAGCTGTGCATTTTCCTTAAAGAGACCCTTGATAGGCTGAATGCGTTGGTGCCTGGTCCAACCTTCACACTGTAGCATGAAGACGTAATTAAATATGATTATTTGTTTAATACTGTTTCAAGGAGAACGCATGGATCCTACAGGCGCCTTGGAAAAATAAACGGGTCATTTAACAGACCAAAGCAGGACAAACCAGAGAAGAACGTGCAATACTGCATGACGGCAAAGGCAAAACATTAAAGTGGCTCATTCCTGATGTCACAATCTTCAGTGGTCAGGACGCTGTAGGCAAAGCAATCTGTACAAATGAAACACAAGCAGTTAATAACGGCAGAAATCGGCCGTGACGCCGCGAGGACACTTTAATTTCGCTTTCAGTAGCGCTGCTTACCTGCGGCTTCACGACAGCTGGCTTCACGATTGCACTACTGCAGAAATCCTCTACATTCTCCTTATTGCACTGTGGTGAGCCACCAGGCGTACTGAGAAACAAAAACCACACAATTATACCATCACTATTAATTAGAAACTAATCAACGCACTAAAAATACTTTATTCCTCAGTTAAAATGAGACTCCTATCAACTTCTATCACTTTACTTTAATGAGATTTGACAAAAAAACAACTTGGAGTAAAACCAAAACATTTTTTGATGTAAATTCTGCATTTAATTAAACAGTTACTGCGATCAAGTTAATCCCATTTCCAAAAAAAGTTGGGATGCTGTGCAGAATGTATAATAGGATGCAGTGATGTGCAGATCATGTAAATCATATTTTTAAAGGAAAATGCTACAAAGAAAACATCAAATGTTGAAACTGAGAAATTTTATTGTTTTTTTTTTATATTTGCCCATTTTGAATTTGATGCCAACAACATGTTCCTAAAAAGTTGGGACGGGTCTGTTCAAAAAGTCGGGACGGAGTCCATCACCTCGTCTTTAACAGCTCTGTCAGTGTTTGGGAACTGAGGAGACGCTGCTGCAGCTCTGACAGTGAAATGTTTTCTGTTCTAGTTTGATTCAGGATTTCAGCTGTTCGTCAGTTTCAGGAGCTCATTTGTCGTATTTTTCAGATGTTCTCAGTGGTGACCGGTCTGGACTGCAGGCAGGTCAGTTTAGCACCCGGACTCTTAATACGGAGCAGTGCTGCTGTAATACATGCAGAATGTGGTTTGACATCGTCTTGCTGAAATAATCAAGGCCTTCCCTGAAAAAGACGTCGTCTGGACGGCAGCAGATGTTGATAAAACATGTTTATATCATTCAGCTTTAATGGGGCCTTCACAGATGAGCACGTCACCCAGGCCATGAGCACTAATGCCCCCTAAACCATCATGAATACTGGCTTTAGAACTGAGCACTGATAACAAGCTGAGTGGTCTTCAGCCTGGAGGACACAGTGTCCATGATTTCCTAAAGAATTTCAAATGTTGATCCGTCGGAACGCCGGACACTTTTCCACCTCCCCTCAGTCCATTTTAAATGAGCTCTGGCCCAGAGAAGGTGGCAGCGTTTCTGGATCCTGTTTATATTTGGGTTCTTCTTTGTGTTTTAGAGTTTAACAGCGTTTGTGGATGCAGTGATGAACTGTGTTCACAGTCAGTGGTTTTCAGAAGTGTTTCTGAGCCCATGCAGTGATTTCCACTACAGAATCATGTCTGTTTTTAATGCAGCGCTGCCTGAGGGCCCAAAGATCACGGCCAGCAGATACTGGTGTTCAGCCTCGTCCCTCACAGACAGAGATTTCTCCAGATTCTCTGAGTCTTTAATGATGTTCTGCACCGTAGACGATGGAAAGCAGAAGCTCTTTGCTGTTTTGCGTTGAGAGTAGAAGTAAACCCCTCCTCCTCTTTACTTCTGAAAGACTCCGCCTCTCTGAGAAGCTCTTACCCAATCACGTTACCCAGTCATGTTACTTTGTTGGAATGGGCTGGTATCAAATTCAAAACAATCAATGTAAAGAAATAAATAACTAAATAAAATTTCACGGTTTCAACATTTGATTTGTTGTCTTTGTAATATTTTCAATGAAATCCAGAATTTAAATGATTTGCACATCATTGCATTTTGTTTTTGTTTATATTTTGCATATTATTAAAGTGTCCCAACTTCTTTGGAAATGGGGTTGTAATTATGATACACATAATGATGTTATGTAGATTCATGTAATGGTATTATTACTATTATAGTTATTTTATTATTATTATTATTATGACATCATTAAATACAGTGTTTATTTCTCAAAGGTCTTCGTTTGAAAGTGTGTATGTCGTTGGTGCTCACAGTTAACTTGAAATCAAATGCACATTTAATTACCGGTCAATGTGGACTTTTTTAAGTGGTACCCGTAGCTTCATGGGGCTTTTCATTGGTGACCTATATAGCAAGAACAAAAGCACACAAAGCTCACAGGTCAATTAGTTGCTTCATTATTAATCAATAACAGCAGATAAACCTGAACTTTACCTGTTACAAATCATTTTTGCTGTGCAGAAAATTCTACAGTTGGGCGACAAATTAACAGAAAAAACAACAACTGGGTTGAGACCTGGTGACTGAAGGTCAAAACACATGATTTATATTACAATGTTTTATCATAGGATAAAGGTGATCAGGCACAAAAACCAGTGGTGGGAAACTCCAGGTCTACAGGAGTCAGACAGTAATCAGATAATGGGGAAACTCCAGGTCTACAGGAGTCAGACAGTAATCAGATAATGGGGAAACTCCAGGTCTACAGGAGTCAGACAGTAATCAGATAATGAGGAAACTCCAGGTCTACAGGAGTCAGACAGTAATCAGATAATGGGGAAACTCCAGGTCTACAGGAGTCAGACAGTAATCAGATAATGGGGAAACTCCAGGTCTACAGGAGTCGGACAGTAATCAGATAATGGGGAAACTCCAGGTCTACAGGAGTCAGACAGTAATCAGATAATGAGGAAACTCCAGGTCTACAGGAGTCAGACAGTAATCAGATAATGGGGAAACTCCAGGTCTACAGGAGTCAGACAGTAATCAGATAATGGGGAAACTCCAGGTCTACAGGAGTCAGACAGTAATCAGATAATGGGGAAACTCCAGGTCTACATGAGTCAGACAGTAATCAGATAATGGGGAAACTCCAGGTCTACAGGAGTCAGACAGTAATCAGATAATGGGGAAACTCCAGGTCTACAGGAGTCAGACAGTAATCAGATAATGGGGAAACTCCAGGTCTACAGGAGTCAGACAGTAATCAGATAACGGGGAAACTCCAGGTCTACAGGAGTCAGACAGTAATCAGATAATGGAGAAACTCCAGGTCTACAGGAGTCAGACAGTGATCAGATCATGGGGAAACTCCAGGTCTACAGGAGTCAGACAGTAATCAGATAACGGGGAAACTCCAGGTCTACATGAGTCAGACAGTAATCAGATAACGGGGAAACTCCAGGTCTACAGGAGTCAGACAGTAATCAGATAATGGGGAAACTCCAGGTCTACAGGAGTCAGACAGTAATCAGATAATGAGATCAGATTCCTTAATCAGATCTATAAATCGGAGTATGGGGTTTCTGTCGGATAACTACAGAAATCTGATTATGATCATTTAAAAACATTTTTTACCCAATTTAGTCGTTTTCAATTCCACTCATTAGTTACGACACCATCAACGCTAGGAGGGTGAAGGCAGCACAGGCTTCCTCTGAGACCAGTGAAACCAGCCACTGCTTCTTTACCAACTGCCGCTCACACGACGTCATTGGGCAGCCGAACGAGCTCGGAGGAAAGCGCCGACCGCCACATCTGTTATGTCAGCTAACAGACGCCTGCGCTGGCTTGCATTGCGTGGAGTGATGGGGGAGACGGGGGCCATCCCACCCACCCAGAGAGAGCGAGGCCAGTTGTGCTCTCTTGGACTCCCGGCTACGGACGGCTGCAGCATCACCAGGGATCAAACTCAGGATCTCCTGATGACTGAGCCAGCGCTTAGACACATAGCACACTTACTTGGTGAGGCCAGGCCTCAGGGGCGAGGGGAGGCAGCACTGAGTGCGCTTCAATCGGACTTTCTGCAGGTCTGCTAGCGTGACCAGCGGCCCTTTTCTCCCATCAGGGGACACCTGCAAACGCATGCCGTCACTCTCAGTCTGTCTCTCACGCTGCGTAGCACAGAATCACAACACATAAAGGAAGGAATGCTCATTTACCCGAACTTTACGGGTAACGGTTACTTTTCTGAGCTGCACAGCCTGCAGGTCCTGGAGAGTCACAGCAACACGTCCATCAATTTTATCCTAAATGGGAAGTGGACAGGAACATTCAGCACAATACAAACAATTACCTTTTACATCTAGAAAACAGTTCTTAGAATTCCTCTGCTGAATAAACCTAAACACTGCAAGTCAGAGGTGTCGCGTCAGATTTGGGAGTTTTTCAGACCACTTCTTAGGCGCAGGCTCAAAAAGAAGGTCTGGCTCCAAATGCAAAATCAATATTAAACTGATGAAGATGCACCGATCAGGTAACACTGACCACCTCCTCGTTTCTCTGCTCACTGTCCACTTTATCAGCTCCACTTACTGTATAGCTGCACTCTGTAGTTCTACAGATACAGACTGTAGTCCATCTGTTTCTCTGATACTCTGTTACCCTGTTCTTCAGTGGTCAGGACCCCCATGGACCCTCACAGAGCAGGTACTGTTTGGGTGGTGGGTCATTCTCAGCACTGCAGTAACACTGACGTGGTGGTGGTGTGTTAGTGTGTGTTGTGCTGGTATGAGTGGATCAGACACAGCAGTGCTGCTGGAGTTTTTAAACACTGTGTCCACTCACTGTCCACTCTATTACACACTCCTACCTTGTCGTCCACCTTGTAGATGTAAAGTCAGAGACGACAGCTCATCTGCTGCTGCAGTTTGTGTTGGTCATCCTCTAGTCCTTCATCAGGGGTCACAGGACGCTGCCCACAGGACGCTGTTGGCTGGATATTTTTGGTTGGTGGACTGTTCTCAGTCCAGCAGCGACACTGAGGTGTTTAAAAACTCCAGCAGCACTGCTGTGTCTGATCCACTCAGACCAGCACAACACACACTAACACACCACCACATCAGTGGTACTGCAGTGCTGAGAATGACCCACCACCCAAACAGTACCTGCTCTGTGAGGGTCCATGGGGGTCCTGACCACTGAAGAACAGGGTAACAGAGTATCAGAGAAACAGATGGACTCCAGTCTGTAACTGCACTGATATTTTAACACACAAACCACTGAAAAAGTACCTGCAGCGTAGTGAGAACTGTTCTCCTTTTGGGAATTAAGGAGAGTTTCTGTGGAGTCTTCTTGGCTGGAGGTAGAGGAGGAGCAGGAGGAGGTGGTGGAGGAGGAGGAGGAGGAGGAGGAGGAAGAGCAGCTGGGGGATCAACAGAGCTCTGTAGATTCTGCTGCGGGACGGGTCCACTACGTGGTGGTGCACAATGGCAGCAAGAACTTCTGGGCCCCTTATGGATCTTAAAAAGGCATCACACAACAACGAATGACCGTCTGACCTCATCTGCTTCACATTACAGTAACCAGAACCACAATTTAAGACAGAAACTCTGTAATCAGACAAAAGTTTCACTAATCACCACATTGCCCTGCAGCAGATGAAGCTCCCTCTGAAGGTCCTCCACTTTCTGGTGAAGGAGCTCTACTCTCTGCGAGTAAGCTCTCCAGAAAAGGAACACATTCCAAAATCCGGTCCAGATCTTTGAGAGGAGAGAGGGAAAAACTGTTTACATCATTTGATGTGAAGCTTCTTTGCTTCCAGTGTCTTGGCACAAGCTAGATGACCCTTACCTGAGTAAGTCCGTGCTGGCACCGCTGCAGAACGCTTCCCACTGCATGAAAAAGGACCACTGCTCTCGAAGAAGTCACACCATCTTTATCCCGGGGCTCCACAGCCGGCTCCACCTCGGTTTTGCCATCGGGGTTCAGTTCGCTATAAAACACAGAGACAAGAGGAAAGAGCACGGAGGACTGTGACACAGCATGGACCCAAAAAAGACCAGAACACAGTGAAGGGAAGACTGGAACGGCGCGAGATACTGGGTTGAAACTGGGTCGCAGTCACAGACGCGGAATCATTTCGATTAAAGGAGGATTTATTTAAACACGTTACTCATTAACCTTAAACGGAGTCAACCAGCCAAGACTTTAGCTGTGCAGCGGTGCTATGAGGTCAATATAACAGGCGTTTCGGTTCACAGCTCAACTGCAGAACTAAAGAAACAAACCTCAACATGTTCTGGCCAACCACTTACGATCAGGGAAAGGAGAAAACTGGCGGGGGGACGGGGTAAAACGTGAATATTTCATTTTACATTAACAATTAATTCAATGCTCTGGACATCTTCAAACATTACAGCTCTCCGATACGTTTATGTTCTAGTGACTTAGAGTCGAAATTTAATTCAGTTCTGTTTACGACACACCGGATGTGATTTTAGGTTACTTTTAATTCTAGTCATGAATTAACGAGTCCTTATTTTGGTGATTTTAAAGGGCAATTCTAACATTTTTTAAAATGTTTGCCTAATTAAATGGTTAAGATGTAAAAAAGTAATTCAGAGGAGTTTGAGTGAGCAGGAAGTTAAGAAACTTCCCGTTCACAGTGGCTCACAGTTCCTATCACACACACACACACACACACACACACACACACACACACACACACACACACTTCTAAGCCGCTTCTCCTTCTGAGGCTGGAGGGGGGAGCTGGAGCCTATCCCAGCCGTCATGAACCCAAGCAGAGAACACGCAAACCCCACACAGAAAGAATCCTGGTTACCCGGCCGGGGAATCGAACCCAGGCCCTTCTTGCTGCGAGGCAACACTGCACCACCATGCCACCTGGTTCCCATCACCTCCACTGTAAAAAATCTAAGTTGGCACGTTTCTCTACAATGAGTTATCTCACATCAAAACACACTGGGAGACTTTGTTTACATCCCCATGACTGAATTACACAGAAACTTCGCTAAACCGGAGGAATTCCCCTTTAAGCTCTACCCACCTCTGCAGGCCCACTGGCGTCATCGGCTTCTTGGTTCTTATGGCCCACCGTCGACTGCTGGCAGACTTTTTCCTGCGCTTGTGGAAAACTCTGCTGAGTCGCTGTGAAGAGGAAAACACAGAACAAGCATCGAACCCGGATCTGATGCCGAACCGATACCGGGAGCACCGAACTGACGGTACCGGACCGGCTGCCAGTCTTCAAGACAGACCGATTTTAGCATAATAAGACGTTTCAACGGCTATTTTATCTGTAAAAACACAACGAAGGACAATCTTTCAGCTTTTATTTCCATTAGGTGCCAATAAATACCGGAACCTACCCCGAACCCCGGCATTGCTGCGGCGGCTGCTACCAGATTTTCAAAAACGCTTCCTAACTCTATCTCAGCCAATCAGCGGCCGCTCTGCGAACAGATGTGCGAGCAGCGCGCTCTGATTGGTTATCGCAGCCCCGACGTCTAGAAGGGGGCGGTTCCATCAATCAGCCGTCTTTTATTGGTTACCGTAGCAACGAAGCAAACCACGGTCCCCTAGCAGCTTCGCTTGTCAACAGAAACCCACTTAAATACTCCGACGACAACGTTTCTGTCGGATTTCCACAGCAAAGAAGGAGATTAAGCATTTAGGGGTTTAAATTCGGAAACAATTTTAATATTTGTTAAAATTCGCTAAATAGGGAAACACTGCGCTATTTCGCGTTAGCTAGCTATGCTATGCTAGCTATGCTATGCTAACTGCGCTGAGGTTCCGATCCAGCTGATGGCGGGAAAGGTTCTGTGTGAGCCCACTGAGCTCTACAACATCCTCAGTCAGCACCACCGCCACTCCAGGCTCACAGAGCCCAACTATCTTTGCTTGATTGGTAGGAACATCTGATTTCCCTTATATCTAAAGCTGCGTTCACATTACAAGCCTCGCTGCTCAGATCCGATCTCTGACTGGACGGTTCTGACTCGTTTAGGTCAGTGACTCTAATCGGTCATTAATGTGATGAACTGGCCTGAACTGACCCTCATGAGCTCCTCCTACTCAGTGACGTCACGTGACTGAATCACTGCATCATCAGCACAAACTAACGAGCAGAACGAGCTTCTCTGAGAAGATCACTAACTCTGATCAGCTCTCAGCTTCATTATTAGAGCCAGACGGAGGAGCCACATATGAAAGTGGGTCAGGTCGGATTTGAGAAGATCAGATTTGCGTCCACACAGCCCTGAAAACACCAGATCTGAGTCACATTAGGGCAAAAAATCTGATTTGTGCAACTTTAACCTGGATTTCTGCAGTTATCCGATTATTCAAGTGGTCATATAAACACTGTGCACCGGTCAAGAAATCTGATTAAGAGGCCGGATTCTAGCTCAGTAATCAGATTTCTCAGCGCTGTAAATTCTTACTCTGATTTCTGTCGTATTTCTCAGTCTGCGCATGCATGAGATCAGACGGGGAACGTTGTGAGTGAGTACATTGGCTGATTGCGAAGCAGTAATCTGATTACGGTATATTAGTAAATACCTTATAAGCTATACAGTAAAACATTAAATGAATGAAGACATTGTTCCCTGGCACATTTCAATAATATAATACTTTGTTACTCCCTTTAACCCTGTTCTTCAGTGGTCAGGACCCCCATGGACCCTCACAGAGCAGGTACTGTTTGGGTGGTGGGTCATTGGTGCGAGTGGATCAGACAGCAGTGCTGCTGGAGTTTTTAAACACCTCAGTGTCACTGCTGGACTGAGAATAGTCCACCAACCAAAAATATCCAGCCAACAGCGTCCTGTGGGCAGCGTCCTGTGGGCAGCGTCCTGTGGGCAGCGTCCTGTGACCACTGATGAAGGACTAGAGGATGACCAACACAAACTGTGCAGCAGCAGATGAGCTGTCGTCTCTGACTTTACATCTACAAGGTGGACCGACAAGGTAGGAGTGTCTAATAGAGTGGACAGTGAGTGGACAGTGTTTAAAACCTCCAGCAGCACTGCTGTGTCTGATCCACTCGCACCAGCACAACACACATTAACACACCACCACCACGTCAGTGTTACTGCAGTGCTGAGAATGACCCACCACCCAAACAGTACCTGCTCTGTGAGGGTCCATGGGGGTCCTGACCACTGAAGAACAGGGTAAATGGGGGCTAAACGTGCTGTATGTACATATATTTTGAAATATAAACCTGAGCCTTTATGATATATGTTCATATATGGCCATTCAGATGGGCGTGATGTGAAACGGTAAATCGCAGAGAATCTTACAAATTCATCGTGATGACAGGAACGCCGGGTCAGGATGTCTACGAAGCCAATACAGCCGTTTTATCTGCTACTCACGGCCAGTTATCCTACACATGCCCTCTGAGCCTTTACATTTAATGTTGGTAATGGTGAATTAATGGTAAATCTAAAACGTTCAATTTCCTTTTTGCCTCAGACAAAACAGTTCATTGTTATTTTTACGTAAAATGTCCTGTGAGGAAGCTTTCAGAAGCATTAAATGCTTCGGACGTTCGGTTCCCATCACCTGGACTTGTGTGAAACCACTTTCAATGACTCTGTTTACAATAAATTCTAGAGAAATTTCATGTGCATGAACTAAACTATGTTTTTTGGTGCCTTTATTCAGATGCCCGCGCCGAGGGACCGTATTACTGCAGTCACATTGCTACGGCAAGAAATGCCAAGTGGGTAGGTTTTGTAGTTCAGATGTGGGTGAAGGCGTTTTTAAGCCACGCTGAGTGAACGTCGCATGCATGTTGTTTAAGCACCGTGTTTATATTCAGGATTCAAAAGGAAAATTTATCGTCCCCCCTGATGTGGAAATTGAGAGCATGAGATACATCACAGTGTATGACAGCAGTACCAGTTCCTTTCTAGATTCAGGTCAGTACTGCTCCTTAACTGTCCTGTTAATCATATACATACAAATGGTTTATTGGACGGTTATTGCATGTTTATCGACCTAAGCCTGAAGACACGTTGCGTTCTTCCGCAGGTCCAGCCATAGACTGTGCTGAAAGCCTGGAAAAAGTGAGTCGCTACCCAGTTCAGGTTCTTACTGGAGGCTATGAGAGGTTTTCTGCAGTCTACCCTTTCTTCAGAACACAGAAAATGATTTACACTATCAGGGTAAACTCGCCTTATTTGGCTTTTTATTATTCATTTATATTATTCAGTGCAACATACATAAAGGCTTTATTTATGTAAAGTTTGTGCAGTAAAATCTATATATAAAATAAATCACATATTATTTTTATATTATTTTCAATATAGATTTTAGCTCACGCCAATAATTCTGAATTCTGTATTATGTATATGTGTCCACTCTATCAGCTCCACTGACCGTATAGCTGCACTCTGTAGTTCTACAGTTACAGACTGTAGTCCATCTGTTTCTCTGATACTCTGTTACCCTGTTCTTCAGTGGTCAGGACCCCCATGGACCCTCACAGAGCAGGTACTATTTGGGTGGTGGGTCATTCTCAGCACTGCAGTAACACTGAGGTGGTGGTGGTGTGTTAGTGTGTGTTGTGCTGGTCTGAGTGGATCAGACACAGCAGTGCTGCTGGAGTTTTTAAACACCTCAGTGTCGCTGCTGGACTGAGAATAGTCCACCAACCAAAAATATCCAGCCAACAGCGTCCAGTGACCACTGATGAAGGACAAGAGGATGACCAACACAAACTGTGCAGCAGCAGATGAGCTGTCGTCTCTGACTTTACATCTACAAGGTGGACGACAAGGTAGGAGTGTCTAATAGAGTGGACAGTGAGTGGACACAGTGTTTAAAAACTCCAGCAGCACTGCTGTGTCTGATCCACTCATACCAGCACAACACACACTAACACACCACCACCACGTCAGTGTTACTGCAGTGCTGAGAATGATCCACCACCCAAACAGTACCTGCTCTGTGAGGGTCCATGGGGGTCCTGACCACTGAAGAACAGGGTAACAGAGTATCAGAGAAACAGATGGACTCCAGTCTGTAACTGTAGAACTACAGAGTGCAGCTATACGGTCAGTGGAGCTGATAAAGTGGACAGTGAGCGCAGAAACGAGGAGGTGGTCTGATGTTACGCCTGACCGGTGTATATATTTAATATCAGGAGCTGGAAAGCCTGAGGCCTTATCCAGTGGAAATCTTGCCTGGCCAGCTCTACATGGGCGATTTCAAGCAGGCGGCAAATCCGAAGATACTCAGAGACCTGAGGCTGACGGCACTGATCAATGTCTCTGAGGAGAGCAGTCTCGTGTGAGTTCATGTGCTCTTCCCTTTCCTTTCCGTTTGATTGAGTTACCCCAGGCTCTGAAACAGGCCTTCAGTGAGATGTTCTGTAAACTAGGTCTGAGAAGGGAAGCTTCTCAGTGCTGCATGTCCGAGTGGCGGACTCTGTGGACGCTGATTTGTCTGGTTCCTTTGAGAGGGTCTGTGTCTTCTTGGGTAAGTGTAGTGAGATACTGTCATGTGGTTCACACGGAATTCACTTCAGATTATTTTAAAGACGGTGTAAACTGTGTTTTACATTCCAGCCTCTTGTCTTAACGCTGGATCTGCTGCGTTCATATTTTCACCCCACGGCGTGAGCCGCTGCAGTGCGATGGCCATGGCCTTCCTTATGCACCACCTACAATACACACTGAAGGTAACTCTTAATCAGGGGTGGCCACACCTTTACACAGATAAAGAGGGCAGGTGGGCAGGAAACATGTTCTGTAAAATATTACACTATATTTTGTTTAAGATATTTGCCAAATTATTCAAGAATATGATTTTAAAAGGAAAAAACAGTGTAATAAGTTGTTTATAGCATAACAATGTGTTAGTTTTCTTACTGGATGAAACGTCCTGGCAGGTCCCACTTCAGGCAGCCCTGCTTTAAATGTTTTGTTAAATTTTTTGTTTGTTATCTTTTAAAAGTATTGTCTTTGAGTCTGTCCAGCCAATTTTGTTAACATTAAATAGATTGACGTATTGATTCTTTAACATTAGTAACTAAGAAAACAATTGAAATTTCTCAAATTCATGTACTTTTGTCGTTTTTTTTACCTTGCCTCCAGTTTTAGTAAGCATGTTTCTTCATATTACAGCAAGGCTGTCCAATATTATTCACAAATGTTTCAAAATATTAGATTTTAAAATATCAGTGCACATAATTGGAGCTTTCTATGAGCTACTGGGTTTTCTAACATTGTATAATAGATCGCTGAGGCTCCTTTCATTGTTCAATTGGTTGACACAATTATTAAATTGCTTAAGAGTAACAGCAAAACATATCTAATTAATTGTATTGATTGTGTTAATATTCAACTTTTAATTATAATATGATGTGTGAGAGAAACGAAACAGAAATCTATACATTTATGGTGTTTTGGCAGAGGCTGTTGTCCAAAGCAACTTACAATTTTAATAATTTGTGCACAGGTAGGAGGAGGCAGTGTTAGGAGTCTTGCACAAGGAATCTAGTGTAGAGTGCTTTCCCAGCATAGAGCATAGAGGGCAGAGCTGTGTCCTCCACTCTATTGTCCTCCTACATGGCTTGCTGTTAGTGTGTGTGTGTCTGTGTGAGGGTGGACAACATGGACAGGCTGCTGACTGGCTACAGCTGCTACAGTAGAACCCTACACTGGACACTTGTGATATTTTTACATGAATTGTTATGGCTGTATTGATTTAAAAAGCAATAATGTGGTGGGTCCAGCAGACCAAACACACCACACAAGGGTTATGACATAATAAGGCTTATTTTTTAGTAACTACAGGGACTTTTCAGTGTAAACTAAAGGAGCTGTTTTTAGGAAATGGAAGTGTGTTCTAAAACTTAGGGCCCACCGGAGGGTCCTGGCCTATTGAGGGGTCAAAGTAGCCACCAATTAGACAGGGTATTTGGATGCTTTTGCACAGATAGTGTATGTCAATTAAAAGTAAGTGAGACCGGTTGTCTTTGATGTATCTCAGATGAATCATCAAAGGCACCAAGCTGGTAGAACACATATACAACTCATATCAGCAAAAATACACACGACTGACATGAACTTTCTTGGCTTGTGGTTCATTAGGAGGCGTGGGATCACGTCCGAAAGTGTAAAGCCAACATGAGGCCCAATCGCGGATTTGTGCAGCAGCTGTCCAGCTGGGAGCTGTCTGTACAGGGGAGGACGGTGACGGACGTTTCAGAGCCCAACTACTGAGTCTTCAGCTGTTCTGACTCGAGCCTGTATTCAAAGGTCCTGAATGAATTAGTGTTGTGTTAGAGTGAATAAAATCAGGGTTTCCACTTTAAAAAGTCTGGATTCAAGATTCTAAATAGATTTATGATTATAAAACGTCTAAAAATGTCTCTGTACTGTAGACTACTAATGACTGATCATATGACTGATCCAGTACTGTAGACTACTAATGACTGATCTTAAGACTGATTCAGTACTGTAGACTACTAATGACTGATCATATGACTGATCCAGTACTGTAGACTACTAATGACTGATCTTAAGACTGGTTCAGCACTGTAGACTACTAATGACTGATCATAAGACTGAACCAGTACTGTAGACTACTAAAGACTGATCATAAGACTGATTCAGTACTGTAGACTACTAAAGACTGATCATAAGACTGATTCAGTACTGTAGACTACTAATGACTGATCATAAGACTGAACCAGTACTGTAGACTACTAAAGACTGATCATAAGACTGATTCAGTACTGTAAACTACTAATGACTGATCTTAAGACTGGATCAGCACTGTAGACTACTAATGACTGATCATAAGACTGAACCAGTACTGTAGACTACTAAAGACTGATCATAAGACTGATTCAGTACTGTAGACTACTAATGACTGATCTTAAGACTGGATCAGCACTGTAGACTACTAATGACTGATCATAAGACTGAACCAGTACTGTAGACTACTAAAGACTGATCATAAGACTGATTCAGTACTGTAGACTACTAAAGACTGATCTTAAGACTGATTCAGTACTGTAGACTACTAATGATGAGACATAAGTCGTACACAAAATGTGGGCACTCCTGGTCAAATGACTTGAAAATAAGTTAACGCACCGTCTACAGAGACAAACGTCTGCACATTTTAATGCACAATTACTGTTTATTTGCTGAATTTAACATAAATATAAATAAAAATAAAGTGTAGCCTGTGCAAAAATTATCACTTTTATTTTATATTTCATTTGTTTCCAATATACTTTCCAATATATGTGCAGAAAAATGCCAATGATGACTTATTTTCACCCTAAAATCAACGTAACATGTCGTCCGACTGGGAGTGTTGAAACTCTTGCATGCGACTGTGTGTTAAATGCTTACGAGACACATTTAAAGCTGTTAATTAATATTTCATTCCTGCAGTTATCAGAAACGGTTTAAAATCACATCATTTTAAATGTTTCCCTGCAGAGATCGCACTTGAAGTACACAGCTCATCTTAGGAAAAGAGGAGACTTAAGATGTTTTATGTCATGTGACCACAGGACGAAAAGATTCAGAACAGGAACTGACCACCGTTTGAATAAAATAGAAATGAATAGAAGTCGCATTTCAGTTTGTGGGGATAGTTCAGTGGATAGTTTTAGCATATTTTTCAGTTTTTGCCACAGTTTGAAAAAACACCTTTACATTGTTTGTTCATTTCATGATGGACTGACCAAAGGAAACCGCCGAAATTTACTTTTAAAAAATTCTGGTTCCATTGACTTCCATTAAAAGTAAGGCAGGTTTTTTCCTGTAAAGTTATAATTTTGGAGATTTGAGGTTTTGTTCCGACAGCAGTGATATAGTTCACAGCATATGATTTGTCTTACAATATGATCTTATTTTCTTATTATTCATAAAATAAAAAGGAAACATGATCAGTGCATTGTAAGTTTCTTGTGAACTCTGAATAATCACAGGTAACCAGCAAAAACAAAACATGGAAAAACTTAAGCTTTTGGAAAAGGTGAATCAGTCTTAAGATCAGTCTTTAGTAGTCTACAGTACTGAACCAGTCTTAAGATCAGTCTTTAGTAGTCTACAGTACTGGTTCAGTCTTAAGACCAGTCTTTAATAGTCTACAATACCGAACCAGTCTTAAGATCAGTCATTGGTAGTCTACAGTACTGAACCAGTCTTAAGATCAGTCTTTAGTAGTCTACAGTACTGGATCAGTCTTATGATCAATCATTAGTAGTCTACAGAGCTGAACCAGTCTTAAGATCAGTCATTAGTAGTCTACAGTACTGATCCAGTCTTAAGATAAGTCATTAGTGGTCTACAGTACTGAATCAGTCTTATGTCTCGTCATTAGTAGTCTACAGTACTGAGTCTTAAGATCTGTCATTAGTAGTCTACAGTGCTGAACCAGTCTTATGTCTCATCATTAGTAGTCTACAGTACTGAACCAGTCTTAAGATCAGTCATTAGTAGTCTACAGTGCTGAACCAGTCTTAAGATCAGTCATTAGTAGTCTACAGTACTGAACCAGTCTTATGATCACTCATTAGTAGTCTACAGTACTGAACCAGTCTTATGTCTCATCATTAGTAGTCTACAGTACTGAACCAGTCTTAAGATCAGTCATTAGTGGTCTACAGTACTGAACCAGTCTTAAGATCAGTCATTAGTAGTCTACAGTACTGAACCAGTCTTATGATCAGTCATTAGTAGTCTACAGTACTGAACCAGTCTTAAGATCAGTCATTAGTAGTCTACAGTACTGAACCAGTCTTAAGATCAGTCATTAGTAGGCCTCTGCTTTCCCTTACCCTGTCAGTAATGAAGGTTCTGTTCTGGTCCGTTTTTCCTTCATCGAGGTACCAACAGTGTAAATGTTCCTCAAAGCTCCAGCAGTGGGTTTAAGGTCTGATTGTGGAGCTTAAATCAGGTTCTCCAGGTGAAAAGTTGGTATTTGTTCCTTTTCATAACCGAATGTTTTAAAACAGAGCAGTAGAGTAAAAGCCTGGAGGCGAGGCGAGGCGAGGCGGGGTGTGTGGAGTCAGTACAGCTTAGAACAGATCATTTCAGTGGATTATGGTTCAGTGATGTTCCCTGACGCTGCCCACAGGACACTGCCGGCTGGATATTTTTGGTTGGTGGACTATTCTCAGTCCAGCAGCGACACTAAGGTGCTGACCGTGATACGCCACCACTGTACAATCTGTAATTATATGCAAATGTGTGCAGGTGCTGCGTAGAGCTGGTAAAATAGACAATGTAGATCAAAGGCCCCGAGTCATTCTATGGAAATGTCCATTTCTGTGTCCCTGGCGTTTACAGATATATTACACTCGAAAAACATGTTGGGGTTACAATTTATTTATATTTCAAAATAAATCAATAAGTTATTTTAACAAATACACCTCAATTTAGCAATATAGGTTTTTAATCAATTATACAGAATTCCAGTCACCACAGAAGAGCTCGTCCTCACAGTCGTGTGTGAAGGCTGAGGCTGTATTTTGAAGTAAAAAATACAAAAAATAAATTAAAAAAAAATTTTCTGCTGTTTTAACTGCAATAATCTCTACATGACTGTGGAGTATATGATTGAAATGACATAAAGAAAACAAACGGAAAATAAATATTATAAATATGGAATGAAAGACCCCAGGAGTCGAGTCACTGGTGTCACTGCGTCTCTTATTCTGAAATAAAAGTCACGCCGATGACGTCACTCGACCTCCTCTGACCTGTTGTCTGAGGATCTATGGAGAAAAGCTCATGGTGAGTCCACTGCGTCTCTCAGTTCTCAGAGATCTTCTCATTCAGCTCATGATCTCATATGAAGCTTCTAGCTGACGTCACCGGTGTGACCGACTTTATTCTGAGGTCACTGTGAAAAAATAGAAACACAAATGGATTAAATTCCGTATTTTAGTGGACGTTCCCTGATGGACGGCGTGTGGTTTGATGTTCTGTAAAATGCATTGATCATTAAAAACGTCTCTGGTGTTTCCTTTATTATGTGGAACACCAGAGACGGTCAGTAACACCAGAGACTCCTATGGAGAGACAGGAAAGTGGACGCTTCAGTAGAAAATGACCCACCTAATAAAGTGAAGAGCTTCTACCTGGTGGTGTGAGATGGGATATAAGAGGTTATGAACCAGAGGGGGTTTGTGGGGGCTAAACTGTCTGTGGTGGTAGCAGGTAGGGGGGTTTATCCTGTGTAAACTCTACTGTAGCGTGTTGGAGGAATGTTCTGCGTGTTTGTTCTGGGTTCTGCTGATGATGGGAAAGACTGACACGTGGGTGAATGTAAATAATGTTCTGTGGAAACTCCCTGAGGGAAAAACGTGTGGAAGGCGGGGAGTGTGACGTCAGTCTCTGCGTGGCTTCCAGACAGCACAGCGCGTGACTGTCAAAACACAGAGAGGAGAACCGCCGCTCGGCAACGCCTTCTGGGTTTCTCAGACGCTAGGGGGCGCTCCCGAGCGAGTCCAAAATGACCGGGTTGAAATGGAGCGTCCGAGCAAAATCATAGTTTATAAACGCCGAAACCTTTTTAATGTAAAAGAGTTCAATTCTATCCTGAACAGAGAGTATCTGAAACCATCAGAACACCTGTTATATTTTAAAGAGCTTTTAAACCCGAGTTATAGGAGTTTAAAACGGCGCCAAGTGCACGTTCATGACGTCAGTGAGCGCGGACAGCC
Organism: Pygocentrus nattereri; assembly: GCF_015220715.1. Lineage (NCBI taxonomy): Eukaryota > Metazoa > Chordata > Actinopteri > Characiformes > Serrasalmidae > Pygocentrus > Pygocentrus nattereri. Next base: position 39,239,472 of record NC_051228.1, read on the forward strand.
AATCAGCTGCTCTGCTCGCCCATCAATCAGCAGTAAAGCCCGCCTCCTGCTGCCCGTAACCCGTTTACTGCAGTTAAAAGTGAACTTATTAAGTGAGATTTCTTTGCTTTTTTAGTGAGATTCGTCCTTCTACTGTCTGAGATTAAAGGAAAGTTCCGGGCGAGTGATTATAGGCTGTTTTAACTGTTTATAGCCGTTCGGTTCCATTCACTCCCATTCATTGAGGGCTCGCTCGCGGGCGCCCTCTGCTGGTCGGCAGGGCTGTTTTTGTGGCCGGGCTCCTCACACAGCAGCTCAGACCGCGGAGAAGCAGCAGACCGTTAGTAACCTGTCAGACTAACAGCAGTGTGGACAGCTGGCTGGACCTCTGCCGTCACGAACCCTCACCGCTATGTTATTCAGCCCGACCTCTTTGTCCGAGTGTCTTCAGGAATGGGAGGATCTCGAAAAGGACTATCAACAGGTCCAGGTAAGCGGCTCGGGCTTTAACCGCGTCTACAATGGGAACAGCGCTACCCGGCTAGCGGCGCTTTAACCAGTCTGAGAGCTGGCAAGCCGGTAAGAGCGCCCTCACTAGGTTCTTTTGGATCTTAGGAGGCCTTAATTATTCAAATGCCGCCAAAATATTAATTATATAATCGGCTTAAATAACCTGTACGTCATCGGAATCATCTCTGAAGGCATCCCTGTTAGCCGGTTAGCTATCCTTGCTAGCCGGTTAGAAGTCGGACTCGCTTGGTTCTTTTGAATCTTTTGAATTATTCTAATAAGTTAAAAAGAAAGAAAATCATGTATTTGTCTTAAATAATCTGTTCGTCATCGGAATCATATCCCTGTTGGCGGGTTATCCTTGCGTGCTAGCCTGCTATCTGAGTCCACAAAGTGAAAAGTCCATCCCGGGTTTTTGTTCCAACTGCCCAGACAGCGCTGCTGGTGGCGCGGTCTATCTAGTGAAACAACGCCGTTGGAACAAAATCCTGGCCTGGATTTGTACTGGACCTGAAGTCTACGCCTCTGGAGAGTATCAGCACCTCCGCCACCAACTGTTTGATTTATTTATTAATAATAGCTGCTCGTTGCTTCTTCACTCCTTTCAGGAAACCCACCGTCTCTATAAACAGAAGCTAGAGGAGGTTTCGAAACTGCAGGACAGCTGTTTGGCTTCTATTGCGCGCCAGAAGAAAAGGATAAAGGAGCTCTCGGATTCCCTTGAACAGTAAGTCCTGGCATTTCGCTTTGGCAGCAGCTGATTTCGCCCAGCAGCAGTGCTTAAAGTTCAAGGTCTGCCAAATGCTTGTCCCTGTATATGACCAGCCGTGTAAAGGTCCAGATTCAGAAAGTAAAGATCCTTCCCAGGTTTTTGTTCCAACTGCCTGGACAGCTCTGCCAGGGGTTTGATCTAAGGAGAGAAGCCAGGCTGTTGGAACAAAATCCTGGGAAGGATTTTTACTTTCTGGACCTGAATTTTACACCCCTGTAAACTCAAGTGCATACATGCTTCCTTACGTTTATGATGTTTGTGTGTCAGATGCAGACAGAAGGGGAACTCCGAGGACGGAAGCGCAATAGATGGGATCCTGGAATCTATGAAAGAAAGGCCAAATGTGTTTTTTGAAATGGAGGCCTTTCTTCCAAAGAAGAACGGGTAAATCGGTTTGGGTTCTCAAGGGGGGGTTTATTTATGTCCACCACACCTTCAGTACACGTTGTTCACCATAATTAAGCAAGCACAGCAGCCCGAGTGTTGACCCATTGTCAGCCGTGCCAATGCAAAGTAGGTTTTTGCATGTCAAACGACTTTAGCCTTTATTTTCTGATCCGGCGCTGCGTTTTGAAACCGCAGCGTTGTTCGCTCATGGTGTGAACTTGGTTTTGACTTGCGCTACTTTTCCCAACTCCTTGTTCTAGGTTATACCTCAGTCTTGTCCTTGGAAATGTGAACGTTACACTCCTTGACAAACAGTCAAAGTAAGTATTTGATGAAAAGCCCTGCAGATTTGGTTGTATGAATGACCCAAAGGACGAATCCAGTTCAACCGTTTTTTTTTCGTCCTACAGATTTGCCTATAAAGACGAGTATGAGAAGTTTAAGCTCTACCTGACTGTGATTCTTCTACTTTTCTCCTTCACGTGCCGGTTTATAGTCACTTATAGGTACGGTCGACCTGTTGTGCAGTGTGTTTAAAAGACTTTTGTACGATGGTCTTTTTTTAGTCATCTTTACTTGCTTACTTTGCGCAGTCAGAGCTTTCTTTGCGTGGTGAAATGTGTGTTTTCTCTTGGACAGAGTGGTAGACGCGCTTTTCAATTTCCTGTTGGTCTGGTATTACTGCACCCTGACGATAAGGGAGAGCATCCTCATTAATAACGGCTCAAAGTGAGTGGTACAATGTCAATCACAGTAAATTGGACATTTTTTACTTTAAAATATATTTTTCTTCAATTTTATGAACCAAATGTAATGTAAAAAGGCAAAATTGCCCCTTTGAAGAGCAAAGTGGTGATCAAACACAGCTTCTGTTCTGGTAGCGCCGCACTGACCTCTGTACACTGCTGTCTATGCAACTGTGTGTTGTTTCAGGATCAAGGGCTGGTGGGTCTTTCAACACTATGTCTCAACTTTCCTCTCTGGAGTAATGCTGACTTGGTAAGAGTGCTTGGGTCTCTGCTCAACCCAAACTCAAGCCTCGCGCTCATATATCTGGGGCTGTATTACAGAAACTTCTTATCTTTTTGTCTTAAGTTCAGATCCGACAGGTCCAGATAAGATTCTTCACACGTTCGTCTAATTTAACAGTCCTATCTCATCCTACAGCATCTTATTTTATCTCAAATTAGGACATCTAAACGTCCTCGATTGAAGTCGATAATCGTCTTGTCGTGTCTGTTGCCTAGCAACCGACCATACGCGCACAGCTGTAACGTAAACACGTAATCAGGTTAGCCAGTCAGACAGCTAATGTTAGCTACCGTTACTGATGTAAACAAGGTCAAATGAAACTAAAGCGCCATAAACTGAGAGTTAATGATGTTGTGAGTGCGCCCCCTGCTGTTCATCAGAGACTCACCGCTCTTCAGTTTCAGTCTCCATTTCCCAAACGCTTTAGCTGAGGGTGCTACCGTTCCTCCTCCTAATAAACAGACACACCTTCAGCTCCTCATTATTCACCACCATCACTGTAATATTTCATCAACATTAACACAGGACGGTGATCAGAGGGGCGGTGGAGGTCGAGTTGGGGGCGTCTGGGGAAGTTGCCATGACAACAGTGCAGATCTCAGACTTAAGAGTTTTCTGTATTGCGGCCCCTGGAACCTTCCGTTGACCATTAGCACGCTAATCCTTACTTAAAAGCTGTGAAGTGAATCGTAACATTGTCAGTCGTGATCTTTTAGTCAGAATAGCCAAACCAGCTTGTTTTGCACATCACAAAGCACTTATTTCAGTTGCTTTCCTCTGCCTTCTAGGCCCGAAGGAGAGCTCTACCAGATGTTTAGGAACCAGTTCCTATCCTACTCCCTGTATATAAGTAATAGAACTATGTTTAAGTCCAGACTGTGTTGTTTATTACGTATATCCACATAACTGTAGTGTATTTGTGAAAATGCATGTTTTCAACATCTTCTATCTAACATGCAGATTTTGTCCAGTTTCTTCAATACTACTACCAGAGTGGCTGCCTATACCGGCTTCGTGCTCTGGGAGAGCGACACAACATGGACCTCACAGTTGGTGAGCTACAGTTATTATCACAAGTCATTTGGCTGATCCTGCATCCATATCTGTCCATATCTTGTATAATCTGGAAGATTTCTATGTCAATATTCTATCCCCTGTGTACCAGGGGCCGTATTACAGGAAACTCTTAAGTCTGAGATCTGCTTTGTTGTCATGGCAACTTCAGTTAAGACTGAAATTAGGACTGAAGCCGTTACAGAACAACAGATCTTAAGTCTATAATCTTATTTCCAGATGAGAAACGTGTAACGGTTTTACAGAAACATCCTAAACCCAAAACAACCTGAATACTGTCTTAACTTTGAGATGAACTCCAGAGCGTCTGAACTTCTGTTTAACCATCTGGTTCTACTGCTTTACTCAGTGATGAGCAGCTCAGTTCACTATAACCAGCATAATGACGCTTCATTCATCTACACTGAAAACTGAGCTTTGAGTTTTTATTAACAGCGTTTAAAACCCCAGACGCTGCCGACTCGACCTCCTCCGCGCCTCTGATCACCTTCCTGTGTTAATGTTGATGAAATGTTACAGTGATGGTGGTAAATAATGAGGAGGCGGAGCTGAACGCGTGTCTGTTTATTAGGAGGAAGAACGTTAGTGCACTCAGCTAAAGCGTTTGGGAAATGGAGACTGAAACTGAAGAGCGGTTTATCACGCTTTAGTTTTATTTGACCTTGTTTACATCAGTAACGGTAGCTAACGTTAGCCGTCTGACTGGCTAACTTGATTACATGTTTACATTTCAGCTGTGCCTGTATGGTCGGTTGCTAGGCAACAGACACGACAGCTGATTGTCAACTTCAATCGAGAAAGTTAAGATTTCCTAACTTGAGAAAAGATGCTGTAAGATAAAAGATACGATTCTTAAATTAAGATCAGATTTGCTTCTGTAATACGAATTTGTGAAGAATCTTATCTTTAGCTGTCGGATCTTAAGTCAAGACAAAAACATAGCAATTATTATCTACCTCAGACCCACTAACTGAACATACAGAAGTGTGCATTACATCATAGTATTGCTTCATAACTTATTACTGCACATAAAATAGTGCAATACTAGTGTAAATTGTGTGTGTGTGTGTATATATATATATATATATATATATATATATGTATGTATGTATGTATGTATGTTTTGTCTTATAAACAATTTTTTTTGTATTTAAATTGTACAAGGAGACTACAAACCCAAGCTGTTCACTCACCTTCCACCTGTGCAAATGTGATGTGACAATAAACGTGATTTGATTTGATTTAATCTGGAGAACATAACATAACATAACGTACATGTTGTAAAACATACAGCACAACAAATGCCGCTGTACTGAAATGTTCTGATATAACATTAGTGGTAACTTCATTTTTAAAAGTATTGAGTTTTTGTACTAAGAGAATATGACGATGCTTTGTCCTCAGAGGGCTTTCAGTCCTGGATGTGGAGGGGCCTGACCTTTCTGCTGCCTTTCCTTTTCCTCGGCCATGTGAGTACCACAGTGTGTTTGTGCTCCTTGTTGTGTTTAATAATTAAGAAGACGCCTGTTGAGCCTGACACCACTGATCTACAACTTATTACAGAATATCCAGGTCCTCTTTCAGGACAATCTCTGTATAGTCTCATATAAAAGTTGATAAGTGGTACTTTATTACAGCTGACAGTGTGAGCATGTGCTGAACTCATGACTTCAGAACATCTTCCCATCTTCCTGAGTTGGCATTCCCAGTTGAGGGTCTAGAACTTCTAAGTATCAGGCTGTAGTTGAACGTAGCTCAAGACAAGTCTTGGCACAGTTACTCGTTGTTCTGAACTGACTCTCATTCGCATTGGGCTTGTTGAGCGGTGTTGTGATGGATCATTGCTCTCGGTCCCTGTGTTGGGAGATAAATGTGGCTTTTGGTTTTTATGATGGAATAATAAAACTATCATTTCCACTTGCAGTTTTTCCAGCTTTATAATGGAGTCACGCTTTTCCAAATGGCCCAACTACCGGAATGGAAAGAGTGGCAGGTGAGTGAGTGGACACGATCACAACATCTCTTGAAGCAGATAATGTTTGGATTATTTACTGCTTGACCTTGTGCACATTAATGACCGTTAATGTAGTCTAGGCTCAGTCCATAAAGCACATCCAGCTGTAGAAGTGCAACCCCATTTCCAAAAAAGTTGGGACTCTGTGACACTGTGTCCTCCAGGCTGAAGACCACTCAGCTTGTTATCAGAGCTCAGTTCTAAAGCCAGTATTCATGATGGTTTAGGGGGCATTAGTGCTCATGGCCTGGGTGACGTGCTCATCTGCGAAGGCTCCATTAAAGCTGAATGATATAAACATGTTTTATCAACATCTGCTGCCGTCCAGACGACGTCTTTTTCAGGGAAGGCCTTGATTATTTCAGCAAGACGATGTCAAACCACATTCTGCATGTATTACAGCAGCATTGCTCCGTATTAAAAGAGTCCGGGGGCTAAACTGACCCTCCTGCAGTCCAGACCGGTCACCACTGATAAGATTTGGCACATTATGTTGAGCAACTGAAATCCTAAGTTAAGCAAAAGGGGGAAAACATTTCACTGTCAGAGCTGCAGCAGCATCTCCTCAGTTCCCAAACAGTGACAGAGCTGTTAAAGAAGAGGTGATGAAACGGCAGTAAACAGACCACCGTCCCGACTTTTTTGGAACATGTTGCTGCCATCAAATTCAAAACGGGCAAATATTTTTCAAAAAACATTCAAATCAACATTTAATGTGTTGTCTTTGTATTATTTCCAGTGAAATCTAGGGTTGAAATGATTTGCACATCATTGCGTTCCGTTTTATTTACGTTTACTGGCGTCGTGAGTTGTTTACTGTGATAAATTACAGCTCTGCAAGGTTAATCATGGTTGCTTTTCTTGTCTGCAGGTCCTCATGTGCGCGTCCACCTTTCTAGTGCTGTTCATGGGGAACTTCTTCACCACACTGGGTGTAGTTTACCACAAATACACACATCAGGACAAAGCAAAAGATTTATGAATGTCAGTCACTCCATATAATCACAGGAGCTCTTATTTGTATCCGTCTTTATTATTGTGTGAAGTTGACTTGTCAATCTACTGTATGTGCTTTTTTTTTGTTTGTTTGTTTGTTTTTTTTTTTTTACTTTATTCAAGAATTGAATGTGCAGAAATCTGCAGTCCACATGAAAAGGGATGAAATGCGTTTGGTCCAATATTTAATGTGCTTTTCATACGTTGTTCACAAGGCTGGAACATCGCTGCACTCCCTGAGGCAAAATAAAGAAGCTCATGGCCACGTGGCAGTGTTGGTTTATAATATGTCCTTTTGCAGAACGTACTGGACTGTTCCTCTGATACTCTGTTACCCTGTTCTTCAGTGGTCAGGACCCCCATGGACCCTCACAGAGCAGGTACTGTTTGGGTGGTGGGTCATTCTCAGCACTGTAGTAACACTGGTGGTGGTGGTGTGTTAGTGTGTGTTGCGCTGGTGCGAGTGGATCAGACAGCAGTGCTGCTGGAGTTTTTAAACACTGTGTCCACTCACTGTCCACTCTATTAGACACTCCTACCTCGTCGGTCCACCTTGTAGATGTAAAGTCAGAGACGACAGCTCATCTGCTGCTGCACAGTTTGTGTTGGTCATCCTCTAGTCCTTCATCAGTGGTCACAGGACCCTGCCCACAGGACGCTGCCCACAGGACGCTGCCCACAGGACGCTGCTGGCTGGATATTTTTGGTTGGTGGACTATTCTCAGTCCAGCAGCGACACTGAGGTGTTTAAAAACTCCAGCAGCACTGCTGTGTCTGATCCACTCAGACCAGCACAACACACACTAACACACCACCACCACATCAGTGTTACTGCAGTGCTGAGAATGACCCACCACCCAAACAGTACCTGCTCTGTGAGGGTCCATGGGGGTCCTGACCACTGAAGAACAGGGTAACAGAGTATCAGAGAAACAGATGGACTACAGTCTGTGGTTCCCGGTGTATTTTAACCACCGTCATGTCGAGATCAGGGTGGTGACTCGCTCAGTTGCCTTCTGCGTTGTCATTGCCGGGTGTCTCTCAGTGTGGGCATTGGGACAGCTTTGTTTGCAGAAGGAGGGGGAAGTCTTCTCGTGTTACGCGCCACCTGTGAAAGCTTTCTCTGACTGATATCCGAGAGAAAACCCATTAAACTGATAAGGGGGTCAGTCACTTCCCCCCTAACTGTGGCACAATGTGGTTTACTGAGCCAGTCAGCAGTAGTGGGTAGTAGAAAGTAGGGCCTACTGGAATGTAATGGGTTTTAACGTATTTACCCCGTGTGCACCAACCTGCATTAATACTCTGACACCCTGTGCGTGCATTATTAATAACAAAGGATAACGCTGGTCATTTTTCAGACCTCATGCCTAATCAAATTAGATTAAAAATCACAGTGGCGGTGATGGGAACCAGATCCCTGTAGAGTTTAATGCTTTTAGAGGCTTCATTGCAGAAAGTTATTACATGTAAAGGTAAAGGTTATGGGCGGCACGGTGGCGCGGTGGGTAGCGTTGTTGCCTCACAGCGAGGAGGGTCTGGGTTCGATTCCCGGCCGGGCGACCAGGTTCCTCTCTGTGTGGAGTTTGCATGTTCTCCCCGTGTCTGCGTGGGTTTCCTCCGGGTTCTCCGGTTTCCTCCCACAGTACAAAGACATGCAGTCAGGCCAATTGGTCATGCTAAACTGCCCCTAGGTGTGAGTGACTGTCTGTGTCTGTCTGTCTGCCCTGCGATGGACTGGCGACCTGTCCAGGGTGTATCCTGCCTTCTGCTCGAAGACTGCTGGGATAGGCTCCAGCATCCCCCGTGACCCTGACGGAGAAGCGGCTTAGAAAATGAATGAATGGATGGATGGATGGATGGATGGGTAAAGGTTATGAATATGCCGCCAGATACCTAAGACAGTGTTTTGTGATAGTTTTGAAGGTTTTGGCCTAAAACATCTTTTTTTAAGTCCACTTGTAGTGAAGAGGTACATGCAAGGCTTTGTGAGGCAAAGTAGGTGTCCAGATATTTATAATAATAATCAACATTACATTTGAACGACTAGGTGTCGGTTCTCTGGACGTAATAAAACCACTGTGTTTAAATTGTGAACATTGGGATTCCTGGTTTATATCATGACCACACGTTTCTCTGAAGTAACCATTTCACATTAAACCGCTCTGAATGACTTTGTTGACGTTTTAATGGCGTAAAATGTTTTGTTTTAAATCCAGTCGTGGTGGAGAGGTACCCTGCTGAAGAAGCGTCTTGGACCAGCAATCATTTCTTACTCATTTATGCTGGCCTGGTGCAGGTCGTGGTCATGCTGGTTGACCAGCAGACCAACATCCAAATCGCAACATTTGCGAGGGGACGCTTTTTTTGCGAGGGTGTGGAATTGCGCAGAATTGCGTAGAATTGAGGTGAAACCACTGTCCTGTAGGCCGTTGTTGGGGTAGGAGAGTTGGTACGGCTTATGCTGCAGTGCATGCTGGGGGCTGTAGTGCAGCACCTTATGAAATGGGCTAATATCAATAGAAATTAAAATACCTTCTCGGGCGGAGAGGATCGTGTGGCGGGCTTGTGTTTGGGCTCTGAAGGAACCTTGAGGTTCGGTAAGTTCCTCTACAGTTTCACACCAAACCGCTCTGAAGATCCTGAGAATGTAGACATTTAAACAAAACCAATGAAAGCCTCTCGAAACGAATTACATGGTGACATCCTGCATGAACAAAAATAATGCCTGGCCACACTGTAAGATGTGGGAACAAGATAATTAAGTCATGGCCATGAATTAGTAAAGCGTGGGAACAAGATCCTAGTGCATGGCCAGGACAGTAAGCTGTGATCTCGTTCCCATGGCCACAACTTAATCATCTCAATTCCACGCCTTACTAACTCGTGGCCACATATTAGGATCCTGTTCCCACACTTTACTAAGTCGACTTAATTATCTTGTTCCTAGGCCTTACTAAGCCGTGGCCACGCATTATTTTTATTTACACAGGGTGTCACCCGCGGGGCTCCGTATATATCTATTTAAGGTGGAACGGGAAAATTCGAACAGGATGCTGCCTGATGCTCCATTTAAGGTGGAACGGGAAAACTCCGACTTCCTCTCCGTGCTTCTTGCCGTGTTTTGGGGGTTTATTGTATTTTTCTGTGTATTAATATCAGAAGTGATTCACTCATTGATGGATTTGCTGATGTGTGTGTTTCTGTTTCTCACACTAAGCTCGGTTTTTAACATCAGGTGCGGACCGAATACTTTCCTGCTGGACCGGCCGGCTAATGACCGCGGTCAGTTATTAAAGAGAGTCTGGATTAATCCGAGTCTGAGGATTATAACTGAACAGATGTGGTGTAAATGGGTGGAGTAGTAAGGAAGTCGTGGCTGATTTAATCCTGAGACTCTTCGTCTCTCAATACGAGTGAATCTGCTCACGAGCGGATCTTGACCTCTCCAGCACGACGGACGCTCAGACGCATCGCCTCAGATAGAGAACAAGAGACAACGCGTCCTCTCGGAATGTATATCTGTCTATATGGATGAAACCCAAACATATACGGGAGGACCCGGCCCAAGCAGTTATGCTTCTCTGGGGGATTTTATGAGAGGGAACTGGCAACCCTGCTGTCCATCGTGACGTAATACCAGCAACCCAGCGTGACCGTGTTCTTCTGCTGACCGCTGGAGGTATGTGGCTGCTGGAACATAACCGTTATAGGACCTGTAATAACCTCAAACAGCAGGTTTTCAGGCCAGGTGTGTGGTCAGTGGAGAGGAGCAGCTCACTGGTCAACTCCACTGGGCTAAAACTCCACTAAAAGGCCTTTAAGGCTACTAACCCAGCACTAACACTGGGGTCAGATGGGAAACGAGGAGTATTCAGTTTGATTAGGTTTATTTGTGGTCAGCTCTGACACACAGTCTGGGCTAGTGACCTTCCTTGTGCCCTAACCTGTCAATCAACTAATGTAGCTGCTATTTATTGTACAGAAGCCCCATTTCTGTGTCCCCAGTGTTTACAGATATATCACGCTTGAAAAACATGGAATGGTTACAATTTATTTATATTTTAAAATGAAACTGTTATTTTAACAGTTACACCTTCTTGAGCCTCAATTCAGCAAAGAGAACGTTTAGAGAGATAAAAGAGAGATAAAAGGCTTCTCGTCTCATTTTGTCAAAACCGAAGAAATTTTGCTCAGTACTCTCTGCGTCTGGACAGGTGGAGGTTTGCACTGGAGAGGAGAGGAATGAAGGTCAGTAGAGACAAGACGGAATACATGTGTGTGAATGAGAGGGAGGCAGGTGGAAAGGTGAAGATGCAAGGAGTAGAGGTCGTAAAGGTGGATGACTTCAAATATCTTGGGTCAACCATCCAGAGCAATGGACAGTGTAGAAAAGAGGTGAAGAAGAGGGTGCAGGCAGGATGGAGTGGGTGGAGACGGGTGTCAGGGCTGATGTGTGACAGAAGGACAGCAGCAAGAGTGAAAGGGAAGGTCTACAAGACAGCAGTGCGTCCTGCTATGATGTTTGGTTTGGAGACTGTGGCTCTGTCTAAAAGACAGGAGGCTGAGCTGGAGGTGGCGGAGATGAAGATGCTGAGATTTTTGTTGGGAGTGACCAGGATGGACAAGATTAGAAATGAGCAGATCAGAGGGACAGTGAAGGTGGAGCAGGTGGAGATAAAGCCAGAGAGGCCAGGTTGAGGTGGTTTGGACATGTGTTGAGGAGGAATAGTGGATATATTGGGCAAAGGATGTTGGAGATGGAGCTTTCGGGTAGAAGGAGAAGAGGTAGACCTCAGAGAAGGTTTATGGATGTAGTGAAGGTGGACACTGAGATGGTTGGTGTGAAAGTAGAGGAGGCAGTGGATAGGGCAAGATGGAGGCAGATGATCCGCTGTGGCGACCCCTAAAGGGAGCAGCCGAAAGAAGAAGACTCTCTGCGTCTGTAGTGTCACTACTCTCAGGATCCAGTAGGGGGCGCAGACGTCCAGCTTATAAGAGCATTACAATCTCATTACAAGCTGCTGTACCTCACTCTTCCGAGAGTGCCCTGCCCTGCCCTGCCCTGGGACTGAACAGAACTGAGAAATGTCCACTGGGCCACTTTGGGGCCACTGTAACACCGTAAACACGTCTTGCTGCCACAGCTGCGCTCAGTGGTGGACAAAGGGCAAGAATCCAGTGCTGAAGTGAAGGAAGAGATACTTTGACTGTCAAATATCAGTTTTTATATTTATATTGTTCATATTGTTTTATAAAATGTAAGATATTGCTGTTAAATGTGCTTCAGCATCAAAGATAAAAGCATTGCTAGACATTCAAACAACCCAACGTTTCTCCTCTGGCATCCTCAGTTTAGGGAATGCATGGAGTTTCACTCCCAATCCAAACCAGAATCTGATTAAAAAAATAAAAACACAACATTTCAACATTTTCTCTCATTCTGGAAGCTTATCCGAGTTGGCTGGGCCTAGTTACAGTTGCTAAGCTATGATTGGACATTTGGTATTTAGGGGCGGGATTCAGTGTTTGGCTTGATTTCCTTCTGAAAGTGAAACACGTTCTTTCATATTTTACTGAACGTGGTTTGTTTTCTTTTGTTCATTGTCTATCAGATAAATAGCTGAGTGGAAAGTAGGAAGTTTGACTGTGAAATGCAGTGGATGGTGTCCTCTTGGTATGTGCCAATGTGTTAGTATGATCTAACATATGATATATATATAAAATATAAACGGAAGCCGACTTTAAGCTTTGAGCTTCAGCTCAGCTACAGCTGCTTTTCTCGCATCTCCGGCAAGAAACTTTCCCACAAAAGTAGAAATTTTCTTGTAAAAAGTCTCTCAGCTTTTTTTTACGAGGCTGAAGTCGCTTCTCATTCATCAGCTTCTTGTTCTAATTTTCCTGTTCCACCTTAAAAGGTGCCTGACGCCCCAGAATGTAGCTAACTATGAAGCAAACTGTTGGACCATTTAAGGTGGAACGGGAAAAGTGAAAATGAAGAATGAGAAGCGACTTCAACTTGGTGACTTTTTAGTGTTGGTCAGTTTCTCGCTGTTTCAGGAAACCAGCTGGAGTGACTATAAACACTGATCAGTCCGTTCGTCTCCAGATTATCGATGTCCGTCTTAAATCTCTCTCTTTGCCGTTTCGTAGCTACTAGCTGGGCGAGACTGTTGTCTGTGTTGCTATGGTGACCAGCCGTCTGCGCTGATCTTCAGGGTTAAAGGGTGAATCAGCAGTTCTACATTAACTCCAGCGTTTAAGACCATTTACTGTTAAACTGTGTTGAAGGATCAGCAGAGCTTTATTTTACTGTAGAGGAGGATTATTTTATTATTACCTACTGATCTGGGCAGTAGAAGAGCCGTATGCAGTTCCCGAGCTGGCCACCAGAGGTCATCTTCTCCAGAATTCTGACTGCCACTCACCCACGCCTGTTGTCAGTCTCCGTTCATCAACTCCCTTATAAATACTCTCACTCTCGGTCCACTCGTTGCGAAGCTTTGTTGGTGTGTCACTACAATCATGAGCTTTTTCTCTTTAACGGTTTGTCTTATATATATTTTTGCCTGTCTTAGATCTGTTTGTCTTTTTGGCCTCTGACCCTCTGCTCTGCCCCGATTCAGGTTTTTGTTCCTTTGTCTGTCACAGTAAAACCTGCTCATGGATCCTACCAACCGGCCTAGTCCAGCGCTGTTCTATAGGGGTCCAATTCTAACATGAGTGTGGGTTTATTTAGCATTTTTACATGAGCATGACCTCCCTGTCTGTTACTGTGCCTTTAAGACTGATGTATTTGAATAGTCTCACTTCTGATTGGCTGTCCTACATTGCGCCCCAATCAAAAAACAGTTGGGGCGGGAACACTCCTTATACCTTCAGCATGCATGGGCGGGGCTAAACTGGGGAGGGGCTTAAACTGCCTTGTTTTTTGTGACATCATAAAAACAGTGATTTTAAAAGTTGATAATATTGTGTTTTAACACTTGAAAAATAATTTCATACCTCAACAATAATAACTACATCTTTTGTTATGAACCAAGTGAGGGACGTTCTGCTGACATGGGTCATTTAATGTGAAGCTGCTTTATAGAACGCTAAAAGAATAAAACTGAACTGAGTGAAAGAACTTATGACCAATCAGTCATTCATTCAGTCATTCAGTCAGTCAGTCATTCATTCAGTCATTCATTCAGTCATTCAGTGCTTTCAGCTGCTCATTCCTTCTCCAAGGTGAAGAAACATGGCAGAGCCTGAAGTTAGGAGTGACCCCACAGGTCAGAAGGAGGAGCCTGAGGCGCTCGTCAGCTCCCTGATAATCTTCGTCTTCTCCCTCATCGCCGGCCTGCTTATCTACTGGCTCCTCTCTCGCAGGAGGCCAGCGCCGGTCCCAGAGATAAGGACGCCCCTCACAGCAGGGTAAGGGCCTTACGCTCCGTTTAAACACTTAATGCGCTTTTCTGATGATTCTCAGGACATTTCGGCTTCAGGTTTGGACAAAATAGGCACGGCAGATTTAGAAGAGCGGCAGCACTATTTAATATACAGAGGGTGAGGCTGGAGCGCTGGGCTGGGGAAGTTGGGGCGGTTTGGTAGTTTTGACCTGTGTGTAAACAACGTCCTCAGGTCCTGTCCCGGTATGCTGTTATAGATTGTGTGTAGTGCTACACTGAGTTAGAGACATTTAGAGGTTAGAAACATTAAAAGCTGCAGTAACATTTAATAAAATATAGAATATAGAAGTTAGTGTGTAATAACTTTGTGAAGCTGCAGTGCTCCAAAGTCTCGGGACACCTCTGGCATCATTTGTTTCTAAATGAATTTTCTTAGTTTATGTATTGTGGAAATTGTGCTTTACCATATTGCCGCTGTCCAGATGAAAACAAGTATCTCCATTTTCGTTATTTTCTATATTCTGTGAAAACGTCATGACGAGTGGACCAATAGAAATGCTCCCAAATCACTTGGAATAAACCTCTTTGGCTTAACTTTCAGTAAAGGTACGGAACGTTTTTGTGCTCTTCTAGGAAACGTAGTATTTTGGAGGTACATGGTTTTTTTTTCGGACCGTGACGATATTCAGAGGTTTATAATTTCAGCTATACTGTAGCTTGAAAATCAAGACTTTGGGCCCGACTAAAAAACGTTCACCTAACCCAGTTTTACTTCGCGTTCCATCCAGATGCACATCTGAGATCTTCAACGCTGCCTTTGCAAAGTGACCGACATCAAGAATGTGGTTAATGTGATGGACGTTCTGAATGATCGGTCAGAAATTGCCTCTTGGTTACAAAATGTACTGTTGTGTTGTAAATTCCAGAATTAAGCACGGAGAACGTGGTGGAAAGAGACGGAAAGTGTTCAAAACCTGCCGCCATTCAAAAGACAAACTCAGCCTAACCTGCTTGGGCGTCAGTGAAATACTGACCTACATAAAGGAAAGACTCACTAATGTTTGAGCACCTTTACTCTCCTCATGTAAGTCTTTATATATATATAGATTATTTTTACCCAGTTTTCTCCCCAATTTATCCATTTCCAATTCCACCTACTAGATCACTTTTCTGATAGACAGGAATGGGTAGATGATGACATTAGCTTGGAAAGTAATAAATAAAGGAGACACAGATTGCGTCCGTAAGCGTCCCAGCGCCGCGTCTGAGCGCTGTGTGTTTGTTTGACCGCTGTGTGTTTGTTTGACCGCTGTGCGTTTGTTTGACCTCTGTGTGTTTGTTTGACCGATAACATTGCAAACACTGATAACAGTTGAAGAGGAAGGGGCCGTCATTCAGGCCTGGTCCCTGCAGACCTTTGACCGAGTTTAAACAGAGCGTCCTTTTTGCTCCGTGGCTCGTTCTGTAACCACAGTGTGGTTGAGCTGGCGGTCAGTGGGTCAACGTGGTGGAGTTAACAGACTGTGTGTTTACGCTGTGTCAGTGTTGCAGCCCCTGCTAATCCTGAAATGAGTGGATGTTTTGCGAACCGTTCCTGCGAAGCTCACATCAAACACAGTGAAAGAAAAAAATCACAGTAAAATATATTTTGTTACATTTTGTGACCCTCACAGAGCAGGTACTGTTGGGGTGGTGGGTCATTCTCATTACTGCAGTGACACTGACGTGGTGGTGTGTTAGTGTGTGTTGTGATGGTCTGAGTGGATCAGACACAGCAGTGCTGCTGGAGTTTTTAAACACTGTGTCCACTCACTGTCCACTCTATTAGACACTCCTACCTTGTCGGTCCACCTTGTAGATGTAAAGTCAGAGACGACAGCTCATCTGCTGCTGCACAGTTTGTGTTGGTCATCCTCTGGTCCTTCATCAGTGGTCACAGGACGCTGCCCACAGGACGCTGCCCACAGGACGCTGCCCACAGGACGCTGTTGGCTGGATATTTTTGGTTGGTGGACTATTCTCAGTCCAGCAGCGACACTGAGGTGTTTAAAAACTCCAGCAGCACTGCTGTGTCTGATCCACTCGAACCAGCCCAACAGTACCTGCTCTGTGAGGGTCCATGGGGGTCCTGACCACTGAAGAACAGGGTAACAGAGTATCAGAGAAACAGATGGACTACAGTCTGTAACTGTAGAACTACAGAGTGCAGCTATACGGTCAGTGGAGCTGATTTAATATATATATATATATATATATAAAACAGGAAAATGAGATCAAAGTGTAAGTGTCCTGTGATCATATAGGATTGTTGCTGTGGTTAATCATTAATCTCACCTAAGGCTTATTAAAAGACTGACGATTTTAATCAGAAAGGATTGTGAAATGCACCTTCCAGGCTGCTGGTCAGATGAATTTTGCTCTTACTGTTGTCATTAATTACAGTATATCACTGCTCAGTGTCTGTGCTGACAAGCAAAATAGAAAAAGCAAAAAAAAAAGTGACAAATGCTGATGTTATTTATGTACTTTTTTTTTTTAGAAATAATTCCAAAAAGAAGTTTTGTCAGCATGTGAATGCAAGAAAGCAGTGATCAGTGAACTCTGTGTGACCTGCATTAAATTGTAAACGCCATATTTCAACATGTACCTTATCAAGTTATTGTATTTTTTGTAAATATGCACCCGACTGGATGCCTGCCACACATTCCAGAAGCCACACGTTCCAGAAGCATCTTTACCACGGTGTTACATCACCTCTTCTTTTCACAGCACCTAATGACCAGTTGGGGGCTGAAGGTTAAGTGACCCTTATTAGTCCCACAACGGAGAAATTTCACATCCGCATTTAACCCATCAGTTCAGTGAAACACCACACACACACACTAGGGGGTAGTGAGCACACTTGCCCGGAGCGGTGGGCAGCCCTACCCACAGCGCCCGGGGAGCAGTTGGGGGTTAGGTGTCTTGCTCAAGGACACCTCAGTCATGGACTGTGGGCTCAGGGGATCGAACCGCTGACCTTCTGGTCACAGGGCCGGTTCCCTGACCTCCAGCCCATGAAGGCAGCACATGTTGTAAAATGTGTTTAACGTTAGTGGTTAATCACTAATGACCCACCGTCCCATGACAGAAGCTGAACTTTTGAACAACATACACGACACACGTTTCCACTGAGCATCGGTCTATTTCAGATGAGCTCAAGCCCAGAGAAATGGGCAGCGTTTCTGAATGTTGTTGACTTATAGCTTCTGCTGTGCACGGTACAGTTTTGACTTTCATCTTCGGCGAACGCTGTTCATTCACAGTTTGTCAAAGTATTCCTGAGCCTGGTCGGTGATCTCCATCACAAAAGCCGGCCGATTTTAAAGCAGTGGCATCTGAGGGATCAAAGAGCATGGACGTTCAGTTGTGGGTTTTAGGCTAATATTGTTTTTGGATAATATTATGCCCTGTAAATGGTGAAATGAATCCGCTTATCCTTCTGGGTCGCAGGGGAGCTGGAGCCTATCGGAAGGCAGGAAACACCCTGGACAGCATGCAAGCAAAATTTATTTATACAGCGCTTTTTACAATAGACGTTGTCACAAAGCAGCTTTACAGAACAATCAGTATTACAGAAAGAAAAGGTTGCCAGTCCATCACAAACGGACATATACATTCACACGCGCACCAAGGGGCAGTTAAGCATATCCATTTGGCAGGATTGCACGTGTTTGGACTGCAGGAGGAAACCGTAGGAATCCCACACAGACACGGGAAGAACACTCTAACTCCACACAGAGAGGACCCTGGTTGCCCGGTCGGGGAATCGAACCCAGGCCCTTCTTGCTGTGAGGTGACAGCTTCTTGCTACCCAGCAAGTGGTGAGGCTTGACCCCTCCTTGCTCATAAAGGACTAGGCCTTTTCTGGAT
The DNA here is from genome assembly GCF_015220715.1 of Pygocentrus nattereri. NCBI lineage: Eukaryota > Metazoa > Chordata > Actinopteri > Characiformes > Serrasalmidae > Pygocentrus > Pygocentrus nattereri. The sequence continues at coordinate 39,257,542 of NC_051228.1, forward strand.
GCTCCTTTTACACCGAAGCATGGCTGCAGCACATATTGAAGATGTTTTTTTGAAACATTCCTCAACTTAAAAAGCCTCCGCCCTGCTTTCCTTCAGGTACAGGTCCAAGTGGGTTCACAAATCACTGCTTTGTGTTTTTTATTTGCATTTTTATTGCATTACGTTTTGTAATTTCTTCATGAAAAAAAATTCTGAGAGGTTCGACTCGAAACATTCTAGGATAAACTTACCGAGTCAGAGGCGTTCACAGTGGTGGTGATGGGAACCAGACGTCCACCTCTAAAAGCTCCTCACAGAAAGTTCCTAGGTGAAGTGATAATAAATATGCTGCCTGTTGCCTTGATGTGTTATGATCATTTTATTATGAGGTTTTGGCCTGTATTTTATGAAGAAGACGTATTTTGTAAATACCTGCAAAAAAACACAATTTTCAGGAAATGTAACGTTATTAATACCACATAAGGCTCACCGAACGTTTTGCTGTCATCCCTATTAAAAAGGTGGTACGTTTCTCTACAGTGTAGCATTTCAACCAAACCAGAATTACCTTGTTTATATCTCAGCAACTGAATTAGGGAGAAATTTTGAAAAACGGGTGGAGTTCCCCTTTAAAAGCGACGCTTCCTCTGATAAAAGCGATCCTGTTTTCTCAGAAGCTTGTGGCGTTTCTCCCTCTGGCGTTTTTTGGCCTTGGGAAGAGTAGCACTAAGGAGAACTGCAGGAGGAAGTGGCCGATAACTGAAGAAATGCAGGTTTCAGGAAGAGGAGGTGTTTGCAGAGCAGGAAAGGAAACCTCCTCCAATTCACTCCACTTCCTCCAGTCTGGCTCCCATTAACTCTCCAGTGTGTTTAGACATTGTGCTCTGGCTTTGTGCTGCTGCGCCGAAGTCTGATAGAGCTCCTGAGGTTCGGTCTGCAGTTTCTCCAGCAACATACACCGGTCAGGCGTAACAGTCTGACCACCTCCCTGTTTCTACGCTCACTGTCCACTTTATCAGCCCCACTGACCGTATAGCTGCACTCTGTAGTTCTACAGTTACAGACTGTAGTCCATCTGTTTCTCTGATACTCTGTTACCCTGTTCTTCAGTGGTCAGGACCCCCATGGACCCTCACAGAGCAGGTACTATTTGGGTGGTGGGTCATTCTCAGCGCTGCAGTAACACTGACGTGGTGGTGGTGTGTTAGTGTGTGTTGTGCTGGTCTGAGTGGATCAGACACAGCAGTGCTGCTGGAGTTTTTAAACACCTCAGTGTCACTGCTGGACTGAGAACGGCCCACCAACCAAAAATATCCAGCCAACAGCGTCCTGTGACCACTGATGAAGGACTAGAGGATGACCAACACAAACTGTGCAGCAGCAGATGAGCTGTCGTCTCTGACTTTACATCTACAAGGTGGACCGACAAGGTAGGAGTGTCTAATAGAGTGGACAGTGAGTGGACACAGTGTTTAAAAACTCCAGCAGCACTGCTGTGTCTGATCCACTCGCACCAGCACAACACACACTAACACACCACCATCACTTCAGTGTTACTGCAGTGCTGAGAATGATCCACCACCCAGACAGTACCTGCTCTGTGAGGGTTTAAAATGTTTTACCAGGTGTTTAAAATATCACAAGTGTCCAGTGTAGAGTTTCTCTTTAGCAGCTGTAGCCAGTCAGCAGCCTGTCCATGTTGTAGACACACACACACACACGCACACACACACACACACACACACAGACTAACAGCAGGCCATGTAGGAGGAGAACAGAGTGAAGGACACAGCACCTCCACACTTTCACTGCCCGCGGGTTCAGCCCAGCACCACGTGTTATGTGAGGGGGTGTGGTAAATGTGAGGGGGTGTGGTTTCCCTGTAGTGTGAGAGGAACAGAAGTGGGGAGGTTGAGTGGGGATTCCATAGTCAGGCTACTGGGGAGAACCGCTCAGTTACATTTGAAAAGTCAATTCAATTTCTCTTCTCTGTGAAAAGGATTAGTTGTCAGTTTGCGTGATGATGACGTTTATTTTAGGTTTTCTGGCTCGTTTTTTATTTTCTCATCCCTCTCCAGTGAAGTATAGCGGGATCTTTGAAAAGCTCTTCATAGTTTCCATTTTTATTGTTTGGCCTTTAAATAAAAAACAGATCACTCAAGTTCTGAATTAATCAATTCCTAATATAATCAACAGTGACCGCGCCACAGGCTGCTTTACAGGATCCGTGGGAAATGTTCTTGACACCCATTGCTTTCGCTGCTCTTGCCAGATGTTGTAGCCAACTATTCTCTGTGGAAACAGAGACCCAGTGTGGAGGCAGAGGTGGGGTTTGGGGGGCGATGGGGTGGAGGGCAAGGTTGGGAGAGAAAGAGTAAAAAAAAGAGTGAGAGAGAGGAAGAGAGAGAGAGAGAGAAAAAGAGAGAGAAGGGAGTGAGAAAAATCAGGGAAAGTGGGGAGGGGACAGAGAGAGGCAGAGAGAGGGAGGTAAAAGGGATAGAGAAAGGGAGAGAGAGAGAGAGAGAGAGAGAGAGAGGGACCAAGTAGAACAGCCGTCTCAGTCCATGTCTGCTGTTTGAGAAGAGCCTCCAGTTGGACGTGATGGACGTTTCAGCTAGAACTTTTTCCAGCTGATCTTCCTGAGTCGCTGATCTGAGTCTGATCTGCTGTAAATCCTGGGGGTCTCCAGTCATGGGGTGCATGTTCTCTTTGCCTCAGGACAGAGTGGCAGCAGCGGAGAGGTCAGTTCAGGACGCCGTCTTAACCAGACAAGCGGCAGTGTTTCACTGTTTGGTCTGTATGTGTAACAGTGACTCAACCCTTCGGTTGACTGGGTGTTTTAGGTCTGTCTGTCTGTCTGTCTGTCTGTCTGTCTGAACGGGTCTGTGTGATTAACAGGGCCTGCAGGAGAAAGCCGTTGTTGAGAATGCAGAAAGTGGGAGTTCCGTAATGGAAGTTAGTCAGAGAATGTTTGAAATCTAATACTGTTGACCGGCTTCCTCTTACCTGCTGAGTCAGTGTCCAGACGATCCGGCCTGGCGTGAGGAATGTGTGATGGAATGCTGTACGGATGTTTCAGAGGTTCCTCCGGCTTCTGTCTCTTTAAATGAGGTCTGATAAATGGTGGCTCTCCAAAAAACCCACGAATCTCCCAGCGAGTAACAGTAGAGGGCAGAAATGTTCGTAACCTTTAACGTAAGCCAGCGTGAGATGTTTTCTGGAAGTGGTTTGGAGCATTTCTGTTGGACTTTTTATCAGGAGATTTTTCACTCAGTGTGAAGGAGAGCTGACTTGGAGATGTTTTTTCGGACGTTGACGATATTTACGTTGATCTCCACTCCACACTTGCCCAGTGTTGCTGCTGCACTCTTAAAAAAACAACAACAGAAGAGCCGCTTAAGAACTTTCAACGTGTTAAAAGACGTGCTGTGCTTAAAGAAACTCGGCAGGATGTGAAGATTTTAGACCACTTGAGGCTTTTTATACAGCCATACATTCAAGCCAGGAACCTTTTCTGGGTTAGAAAGGTTTTTTAATGCTTCCTTATTAAAAACTGGCTTCACTTCAGTCGGCTGGTTTCTTCTGTAAGCAGATATTAGATTGCAGTGATCCAGAAAAGGCTGTTCAGCTCGTCCTCT
>NC_051228.1:39263658-39371158 GCF_015220715.1 Pygocentrus nattereri
TGGCTGTTTTGTTTTGTAGTGAGACTCTAAGCGTGGAACAGATATTAAGACGCACGCATTCCTTCAGCCTGATGTGATGTGAGATGTGTTGTAGAGAAACCTGCCTGATTTCTTTACTGTGGTGGTGATGGGAACCAAAAACAGCCGTTTTATTTAGTAACCAAAACCACCAGTGCACCTGCATGCTTTTTACGTAATGTTGATGATGGAAAATAATGATGAATCTGAAAAAAATCTGATTTCTTCCGGGACTTTTTTGCCTTTTAAAGCTGTGCATGTACCTCTGTGTTTAAAAAATACATTAAAAGCCAAAACTTTCTCTCAGAACCATCATAAACCAGCGTCTCGGCCATCAGACAGTCTGTCTAATAACTTTCTATGAGGTAGATTTTAGAGGCAGTACACTCTTCAGATGTCTGGTTCCTATCACCACCACTGTAAACAATTCTGACTTTCATGTCACTGCTGTCAGGAAAAACCTTGTATCTCCAAACTGGCGACTTTACAGGACGAGGAAAAAACCTACATTACTTCTAATGTAAGTCAATGGAACCAGACGTCTTCCCAAGTCGTTTTGGGCCGTTTATTTTAGTCCATTCATTGTGAAATTTACACACGATGTAAAGAACAACAGGCGTCTTCAAACTGTCAAAAACTGAAAAACAGCAAAAATGGAGATACAAGTTTTTTTATTTATTTTTTTCGGACAGCAGCGTGATAAAACTGCTCAATGGAAAAACAGTGAAATTCTGCTTTAGTATGAAATTACACCTCATCACCAGCAGAAACAGTGACTTCTATGGCTTAAAATGCCGTGTTGAAAATAGTTAACGCTCTTAAAACGGGCCGAGCCTAAAATACCAGTAGTTTATACTGATGGTTTAGACCTGGAGTCCAGATTTAAACCCTGTACAGAATATTTGGTCTCACATTAAACACAAACTAGCCTGGCCATAAATCTGAGCAGAACCACATTGACCGTTAATGTATTTCAGTTAAAGGCTCTGTGCAGGTTTATCCACTGAAAGTTCAACATTTAAAGAAATCAAAGGGAAAAGTTGTTCCATACTGAGTTACTGTGTCTATGTATTTAATTCCGGCTAATTTATTGACTAATAATTTGTTGATAAGACCGTTAAAAGCCTACTTCCCCTTTTTGTTTCGGTTTAAATGAATTAAGACGTTGATTTAATGTAATTTAGATGTTTTTCTTCCCTCTAGACCCGAAATGTCATAGTGTTCTACGGCTCTCAGACGGGCACGGCTGAGGAGTTTGCCAACCGCCTGGTCAAAGATGCCCAGCGCTACGGTATAAAAGGCATGGTGGCTGACCCAGAGGAGTATGACATGGTACTGAGCTCTTTTATTCTGTATTTATGACTGCAGTAGGTGTGTTTGTTGTGTAATATGATCGGAATGTGATTTTATAACATAAACGTATTCTTTTTATATCAATATTCACTCATTAAGACTGTCTCAGTATAGCTTCTTTGTTTGAGATTTGTTCTGACCCAAACCATTCCTTTCCACTTGGAGATGCTGTAAGTAGTTACTATGAAGATACAGGTCAGGCGTAACATTCTGACCACCTCCCTGTTTCTGCGCTCACTGTCCACTTTATCAGCTCCACTGACCGTATAGCTGCACTCTGTAGTTCTACAGTTACAGACTGTAGTCCATCTGTTTCTCTGATACTCTGTTACCCTGTTCTTCAGTGGTCAGGACCCCCATGGACCCTCACAGAGCAGGTACTATTGGGGTGGTGGGTCATTCTCAGGACTGCAGTAACACTGACTGACAGTGGTGTGCTAGAGTGTGTTGTGCTTGTATGAGTGGATCAGACACAGCAGTGCTACTGGGTTATTTAAACACTGTGTCCACTCACTGTCCACTCTATTAGACACTCCTACTCTTACTAACACCTCAGTGTCGCTGCTGGACTGAGAATAGTCCACCAACCAAAAATATCCAGCCAACAGCGTCCTGTGGGCAGCGTCCTGTGGGCAGCGTGTCCAGTGACCACTGATGAAGGACTAGAGGATGACCAACACAAACTGTGCAGCAGCAGATGAGCTGTCGTCTCTGACTTTACATCTACAAGTTGGACCAACAAGGTAGGAGTGTCTAATAGAGTGGACAGTGAGTGGACAGTGTTTAAAAACTCCAGCAGCACTGCTGTGTCTGATCCACTCGTACCAGCACAACACGCACTAACACACCACCACCACGTCAGTGTTACTGCAGTGCTGAGAATGACCCACCACCCAAACAGTACCTGCTCTGTGAGGGTCCATGGGGGTCCTGACCACTGAAGAACAGGGTAACAGAGTATCAGAGAAACAGATGGACTACAGTCTGTAACTGTAGAACTACAGAGTGCAGCTATACGGTCAGTGGAGGTTTTTGTAAAAAGGATCTTTCCCCTCATTCTTTAGACTTCAGTAGAAGTCTTTGGTTCGTAGCTTGAGCTACAAATACATATGAAAGCTGACGCTGCTGCATTTCTCCATTCAGCTTTTCCTTGGCCTGGTGTTCAGAACATTTCTCTGCCTCTCCTCTCTTACAGTCGGAGCTCCCTCGTCTGAGAGAGATTGACAGCTCCTTGGCCGTGTTCTGCATGGCCACGTATGGGGAGGGAGAGCCCACTGATAACGCCCAGGACTTCTACGACTGGATGCAGATGACCGATGACAGTTTAGAGGGAGTCCACTTTGCAGTGAGTACGGACGCTTCACAGCAATCCCACGCCCAGTCACGGGAACACGGCTCAGGTTACACGATGACGTTTATCTTTCTCAATCTATAGTCTTCATCTGTAGCAGCCGTCTCTGCCGTAACTGTTCTAAACAGGACGTCTTTGTTAAAACCACAGTCAGTGTCTCTAGGAAGCTGAAGAGAGCAGTTGGTGGCTTGTTCCCCTCTGAAAATTCATAGGATATGTAGAGGGACGGCTGGGAAATATGACAATCTATACCATTGTCCTGATCATTTATGGCACAGTATAATTCAGTGTGCTTTTCGGAGTCAGTGCTTGTAGACCACTGACCAAATGTGCAGTATTTCATTATAAAAAAAGCTAAATTAGTCCCAGTTAACTGGACTTAGTGCAACACAGTATGCAAAATATTGAATATATTGTGCTCACATTTTTGATTTTTGATCATATTTTTGAAATGTTGCACTACTGGTTCATTTCTCTCTGTTCCAACTGATCAGATATCTCAAAATATCTCAAGATATGACATCATGTGCATCATGAAAATTTATAAGTATCACAATATTATATTTTTGCCATATCGCCCACCTCCAGACCAGCCTTTTATGCAAGAACCCACAGCTGGTGGGGCACAGCAGGACATTTTAGGGTTTTTTATGTTTAGAAATGTTTGAGCTGAGGTTGACGTCTGCTGTTCCTCACTGCTATAGCACATGGATGTGTGGTTCCAAGCCGTTCAGTGCAGATCGAGTTCTGTACAAAAGCACTGAAAGACTCTTTTAACCATATACAACTAAGAGAAGGCATCATGAGTTCTGATAAGGACAGAAGCATTTTAATACATTGTGAAGTGTGCTTTGGAAAATGTCCTAGTATTTACTACTTGGACTGGCAGAAAGCACAACAGTGCCTGTCTGTTGGCCCAACAGTTCTGTATTGTGAGCTGGAGCTCGAGGTTTAGGTTGTTCTGAGTGAAAGAGCTGCTGGAATGCCCACCACTTCCATCCAGACTCCTTCTCCAAGTGGAAACATCTGGACTGGCCAAACAAGGCCATTTGTTCTGCTCACAAAGCTGCTGTTCATTGTGTCTGGATTATAATACCAGTGTGTTTTATAGGCCCAGCTTTCCAGCAGAGACACATCATTTAAACTCTCTTTCTAACAATCTGTACAAATGTCATGTTTTCTTGATTTTCTAAGTGAAAAAAAAATCACACAGTCTCTACAGGGGTCAGACTTACAGATGACATTTGTAGCAAATTTTAGTGCAAATATTCCGTTTATTTGCTGATTTCATTGATTGGGAAAAATAAATAATGAAATCTAAAATGTGCCGTAATGTTTGGTTAGTCAGTCCTCACTGCATGTTTTGGTTTTTCTCCAATAAAAACAGCAAATAAATGGCTTTTGTGCTTTAAACTGTATAGACGTCTAAAGCTACGTTCACATTACAGGCCTCGTTGCTCAAATCCGGTCTCTGACTCGACGGTTCTGACTCGTTTAGGTCAGTGACTCTAATCAGTCATTAATGTGATGAACCGGCTCCTGAACTGACCCTCATGAGCTCCTCCTACTCCGTGACGTCACGTGACTGAATCACTGCATCATCAGCACAAACTAACGAGCAGAACGAGCTTCGCTGAGAAGATCATTAACTCTGATCAGCTCTCAGCTTCGTTATTAGAGCCAGACGGAGGAGAAAAAGGTGAGACGAGCTGCTTTTCCACCGTTTACAGGCTTTAACGGCTGTACGGTGCCGTTGCCATGGTAACGCTGAATGATGCCGTAGTGGATTCAGATCTGAGCATCACATTAAGGTCGCAAGGCCACGAATCGGATATGTACTCCCATCTAGGACCACATATGAAAGTGGCTCAGGTCGGATTTGAGAAGGTCAGATTTGCGTCCACACAGCCCTGAAAACACCAGATCTGAGTCACATCAGGGCAGAAAATCAGATTTGAGCCACTTTAACCTGGTAACGTGAACGTAGCCTACGTGGAGAATGTGTGTACTTGTGTTCATTTTTAGAAAATCGATAAACACTTTTAAGCCAGTTTGAGCCAAACTTTTGAGAACTACTGTAGTGCAGCAGCATCAGCACCGTTTTCCCCAAATCGGATCTTCATTGACAGACGTTCATTTTCTGTGTCATTGATGTTGTGAGAAAAAATATAGAGTTTAATCTATTAAACTGGACTGGAAGCCACTTTATTAGAACTAGCTGTTAGAACCAGTCAGAAGAAAGAGGACAAGCGAACAGTGTTACAGTAGAACGATATTACAGCCTCTTTATCAAAAGCGAAGTGAAATTTGCATTGAAACTAAACTCCTACAGTAATGGTACTCTTTATGGTACGGTACGGTAATCTTTACTGCACTGTTTTGCCTTATTCAGTTAATAATAGTTCACATCCGTTAGAAACCTTCTTCTCTTCTGTTTAATGTAGGTGTTTGGACTGGGGAATAAAACCTATGATCACTACAACGCCATGGGGACGTACACGGATAAACGCCTGGCAGAACTGGGGGCTACAAGAATCTTCGACCTTGGCCTCGGAGATGATGACGGCAAGTGCGTACTTGATCCTGTTGACCGAATGTTCATCACTGTAACAGGCCGATTGGTCAGAATGTGAAGTTGTATGAACTCTCGCCTCTGAAGTTAAACTCTTAATTGTCTTGTAGCTTAGAGGAAGATTTTATTTCATGGAAGGGACAGTTCTGGCCAGCCGTCTGCGAGTTTTTCGGAGTGCAGGCTACACAGGAGGAATGCAGGTACTCTTGTCTGTTTCATCCACACTCATCAGATGCGAAAGGTGCCGCTCTTCTTTTGTATCTGTGCAGCATTTTGGTTTGATTGTCGTCAGCTAGGCGGCACGGTGGTGTGGTGGGTAGTGCTGTCGCCTCACAGCGAGGAGGGCCTGGGTTCGATTCCCCGGCCGGGTGACCGGGGTCCTCTCTGTGTGGAGTTTGCATGTTCTCCCTGTGTCTGCGTGGGTTTCCTCCGGGTTCTCCGGTTTCCTCCCAAAGACATGCAGTCAGGCTGATTGGACATGCTAAATTACCCCTGGGTGTGAGTGACTGTCTGTGTCTGTCTGCCCTGCGATGGACTGGCGACCTGTCCAGGGTGTATCCTGCCTTCCGCCCGAAGACTGCTGGGATAGGCTCCAGCATCCCCCCGCGACCCTGACGGAGAAGCGGCTTAGAAAATGGATGGATGGATGGATGGATGGATGTCGTCAGCGTTTGCAGTCGTCACAGGAAAACACGTGCTGTCTAGACCAGAACTGAACCTTGAGCAGAGCATCCAAAGTCTCTGTGGTGTGGGCAGGCGGTGATGGACAGTGCATCCGCACGGTGACACTTAAATGTTATGGTGCATTAGTTGATTAATTTAGATTATTACAGGTATAAAAACATGAAAAAAATGTTTTAGCAATGGCATCAGAACAAGAGAAGTCTTTAAAAAATGGTTCATTTTACATTTCCAGCTTTTGGCGGATAATCTATATCCAATTTTACATTTTACACAAGTAGACGAAAGTAGAGTTAGGAGTCTTGCCCAAGGACTCTTATAGGTATAGTGTTAGGGAGCTTGTCTACCCCAGTCTACCTACCCCAGCATAGAAGGCAGAGGTGTTACCCACTACACTAACCAGCTGGTCAGTGGTGCATTGATGATGGTCTGGTCAGGCATTACCCCACAATATGACCCTCTGATGAAGGACCTGTGTCTGAGTAAGTTCGGTTCAGTGTGCTGAGTAGTGATTTATGTCGGTGCACCTTGTTCAGCCTCTCATTTCCATACTAGAAGGACTAGATGTGTGTGTTTGCATAACAGTGTCGCTGTCACACATGCTTTGAATAGGTGGGTCTTTTAGACATCATAGGTGGACGAAGAGACATAAATCCCTTTTACGCTTGCAGCATTCGGCAGTTTGAGCTGGTGGTCCACAGTGATGTCAATATGAATGAGGTGTACACAGGCGAACTGGGCCGCCTCTTGAGCTTTCAGGACCAGAAACCGTGAGTTCCTTTCAACCAACCACTCAGTTTACTGATCACACCAGAGTTCTTTGTGTGAAAAGTGTCTTTGAATGTTCCTCCGTACGTTTTTCCGCTGTTATGATCACTGTTTGTTTATAACTATAATAGTGATAGTGAATGCTTTGAATACTGATTGCGAAGATAAATACTGGTTTGTAAGTCATTTCACTTTTAATTAGACTGCATGGCTTTCTTCCTTGTTCTCACTTGCTTTGCCTTGTAGGCCTTTTGATGCAAAGAATCCCTTCTTGGCACCTGTAGCCATTAACCGTAAGCTGAACAAAGGAGGAAGTCGCCATTTGATGCATTTAGAACTGGATATCTCAGGCTCTAAAATTAGGTATTGTCATTAGAAATGATCTTTGCATTGCATACACGTTACAAGTTGTCTCACAACGTCAGAAAGCAGTGCTTTTAAAATTTGCATCCCTCTCCTAAAACCACAGGTACGATGCTGGAGACCACGTTGCTGTTTATCCAATGAACGATGTGCCGCTGGTGAATAGACTGGGGGAGAGACTGGGTGTCGACCTTGACACAGTCATCACGCTGAAGAATCTAGATGGTAAACAGCAGCTCAAAAACAGGGTTAAACAGGTTTAAGTAATTAACGTAGGTGCCTGGCGCATATGGAAGAAAGGGGGCGTGTTTTGGATGTGATTTAACTTTGATTCTGTGTTCTGAATGGTACATTACTGGTGTTTGTATCCCTTAGAGGAGGCCAATAAGAAGCACCCGTTCCCCTGTCCCACCACATACCGCGCAGCACTGACCCACTATTTGGATATCACCAGTCCTCTGCACACCAACGTGCTGTTCGACCTGTCCCAGTACGCTTCTGACCCTGAGGAGAAGGAGATCTTGCGCAAGATGGCCTGCTCTTCTTCTGAAGGCAAGGTAGCAGACCCATCACCTCTCACACAAGGTTTGCCTTTTTTCAGACGACTGTGGGTCTCATTAGGCTGGACAGACGAGTAGATACAGTGAAGATACAATGGCTGGAACACTAGAGTTGGCTAGAGTTTATTAAGTACATCTACCTTCCCTCATTGGCCACTTTATCAGAAACCCTTACTGTATAAGTGCATTTCTTGGGTTTGCTCTCTAACCTGTCAGCCAGATGAAAAGGGACCACCATAGAACCCCCGCTGACTAGATTTGTACTATTCTCAGCACAGCGCTGACATGAGTGTATCATCATTCATGGGTACTCATGCAGATTAATGGTGACACAATTTGTGATTACTTAGTGATCATTATAGAAAAGACACCTTTACTGGCTACACTGACCTTGTAGGTGTCCAGTGACAGACAGTGGCTCATCTTTTTCCATGTACAATTTGAGATATTTTGGCTGGTAGATTTTTCTCAACACAGTAGAATCACTGAGGTGTGTAAAACCACAGACTCGCTACCAGCGGCGATTCTGGCACAGGAAGCCTGGTGGGGCACAGTAAACTCCACACATACCTGATCCAAACACAAACACACTAATCACTGAAATCACAAATGAACGTAACGGTGCAGGAATGGAAGTGGAGAACGTCATATGTGTCTTACGATATGATAACGACGTTCGATCTCACAGAACCTTGTTAAACAGCTTTGCGCGACAAGTCCAAAGTTATCCATCAGTCTGCAAATACATATCCAAAGCAACATTTCACAGCAGGGAAACGTTTTTTAGGCTTAGAAGTAAAAGCAAAAGAGCAAAAGCTTCTCCCAAAGTCCACCAGTCCATGAGCGAATTTGAGCGATAGCAGAGCGAGAGCAGGTGAGTGTTTTAGCTGCACTCACAGTTTAGCCACGTTTCTCACTTGAACCTCTCTGGACTGAAGGAGCCGTTTCTGTCCTTTCCAGACTGGATGATGTTGAAATCCTCTGGCTGGTTTGGTCCCAAACGTTTAATCTGTAATTTCTGCTCTAATTGTTGGAACCAGATTGAACTTTTATTACATTTTCAACTCGACTCATTATGTAGCCTTGTTATTACGAGTGGCTATAACAACTGATGAAGAACAGTGGCTTGCTGCGTGGCAATGTCTACACTGTAAACAATGTTTACTGGCGTCTGGACGTATGTAAACTGATTACTGTCAGCGTGTTCGGGCCCCACAGCTGGTCATCGAGAGCATGTTGAACGAGCGCAGAGTGCTCACTTGGACGAGCGCTGATGGCCCCACACTCACCAGACGAAGACTGATGGGAGTAATAGGTCACCTACTGGCATTTATACAACAGGTTCAGCCCTACCACTGTCATATGTAATAAACGTGCAACAATGTAGTTGTTATACTGAATTATTCTTCATGTCGTGCACTGATCCACAGCGACATCTGGTGGGGCCAGGCACCACTGCTTAGACTACCATGTTGGTATCACCGCTGTGCTAAGTATGGCTCTCCGCTCAGATAATAGCTTGGCCTAAAGTTGGCCTGTAGACACTAAAAGTGCATCTACATGGTAGATGTATGTGACAAAATGGCCAGTGAGTGTAGGTACAAGGATCAAAGGATCAACATGAATCAACATACTGGCATTCAAAAGTTTGAAATCGCCCATCATATTGATCATTAATATTTTCTTCATTTTTTACTTATACAGTGTGGACTGAAATATTACGCTGGACAGTATATTCAGCAATACTGTAATCTGTTAATAGTCATTTCTTGATAAATTGCCTCCCGGAGATTTTTGTTCAAATACAAAGTGTCCCGAGTGTTGATTTGTATTATTACTTTATTCTCAATGTTTTATGGCTTTCTATTCAGGAATCAACTACAGCTCTATTCATAATTCTAAAATGCATTGTTTACACCTTCCTACTCGTCGCTGAAATTTAAGAAGTTGTAGATCAGTAGCATTAAAATACAATCATTTAAACATAGTCTAAATTGCTTCATTCATAATGGTCTATATCCAGAAACGATAATCCTGCACTGAAGCAGAGACTGAAGCAGAGCCTGCCTTTGTGATTGTTAGGCTCTGTACCATAGCTGGGTGGTGGAATCCGAGAGGAACATCCTGGCTGTTTTAGAGGATCTGCCGTCCCTGCGCCCTCCCATAGATCACCTCTGTGAACTTCTACCTCGTCTGCAGGCGCGCTACTACTCCATCGCCTCGTCTGCCAAGGTGAGGCCTCCAATATAATTCACTGGCTTGCAGGAATGAACTGTAATGCCCAGGTTCCCAATTCTAGGTCTGAAAAAGTAGCCAGTCATGCCCACTGCCACATAACATCTAGTTTTCCCAGCTTTAACATACCCACTTCAGCTCAAGAAGGCTTGGTTAATGAGCTGATTGGTTGGATCAGGTGGGCTGGAGCAGAAAAAAGCACTCTAAATGTGCAGAGGCTTCCAGGACCACTTCTGGCAACCAGTGCTCCAGGATATTTGGATTGGTCTGTGAGACTCCCGGGGGTTAAAGCTACTGTAAAGGCTAGAAACATTACACTGATTAAAACAGGACCACCCCATCCACATTAAATAATTCTCTATAGTTTATCAGTTACAGGTCCAGGTCCGCATGGGACAGCGTCTGGGTCCGGACTCATTAGCGACCTCTGCTGTAGGGGAAAGTGTTTACAGTTCCATTCATAACCAGTCCTAATCAGATCAGTCATAATCAGAGTTGTTATACAGCTCTGCTAGATAATCACCAGGAGCAAAGCAGATGTGCTGCAGACTTTTATTCAAATCATTTTGTCTTTTATCTCTTGGAAAAATAAAACTACTTTTCATGTCTGAGTTAGTGGTGCTCCCAAACCTTTTGGCCATTCTTTTTCTTTTTTAATCTCATCAGATTTTTAAAAAATAGGGGATTTTTAAAGGGTTGTCATAAGTGTACAAATGGGCTTTGTAGCCAAGGTTTACGTAGCTGTTGCTCTTGGGGATTTCCACGAGCGATATGCATTACTGTTCCTTATGAAGTTGATCTGACGGCTCCTGTTCCTCTGCTCAGGTCCACCCCAGCTCGATACACATCTGCGTGGTTGTGCTGGAGTACACTACCAAGACGGGACGAGTCTTCAAGGGTGTAGCCACCAACTGGCTCAAAGACAAAGTGGTGACTGACGGTAGCCCCAGGCCCACTGTGCCCATGTACGTCAGGAAGTCACAGTTCCGCCTCCCGTTCAGAGCCAGTACCCCTGTAATTATGATCGGGCCTGGCACCGGCATCGCTCCCTTCATGGGCTTCATCCAGGAGAGAGCATGGCAGAAAGAACAAGGTGCTGAAAATGGCTTTGAGAGCCTAAACACCAGGGTATAAAGTAGTAACATTGGCTCGGTTTGTTTTGGTTTTGTGTTAGGCCGAGTAATAACTACACATCCTTGTGACTTGTCACAGGCAAGGAGACGGGTGAGGCGATACTTTACTTCGGCTGTCGCCATAGAAACGAGGACTTCATTTACCAGGAGGAACTGGAGGAGTTTGAAAAGGCGGGTGTGCTGACTCAGCTACACGTGGCTTTTTCCAGGGATCAGGAGCACAAGGTGTGATCGCGTTGGTCTTCTTGTGTTCTAGTCATCCTTACTTGTGGATCTTATGTGACAAGTACAGATATTCTATATTAAGAAGTCATGTCTACATTAATTCCATCTGCTGAGAATAACCGTATTGGGATGCATTTGCTGGTCATTCAGACTAATCAAATAGGCCTCACTGAATGTAAACAAAGTATGTGGTCACTGTCTTGTTACACAGGTCTACGTTCAACATCTCCTCAAGCAGAGCAAAGACCATTTATGGAAGCTGATCCACTCCAGCAATGCACACATATACGTCTGTGGGTAAGAAGCAAAATTTTACTCTTAGAGCTTCTCTAGAGAGTCAGATCAATCAAATAAGCCGTCCTAAAAGAACGGCTTGGTGTTGGAAATTTAGATTAATAGACTCTTATTAGTCCCACAACGGGAAAATTTCACCACCGGATTTAACCCATCAGTGCAGTGAATCACCACATACACACTAGTGAACACACTCACACACACTAGGGGGCAGTGAGCACACTTGCCCGGAGTGGTGGGCAGCCCTATCCACAGCGCCCGGGGAGCAGTTGAGGGTTAGGTGTCTCAACGGCACCTCGGTCACGTACCGTCGGCACTGGGGATCGAACCAGCGACCTTCCGGTCACAGGGCTGGTTCCCTGACCTCCAGCCCACGACTGCCCCCACTGTTGTCACACACTGTTGTTTCTATTTTGTAACACACATCATCAGTTAGACGTTAAATGTGTAGCTAAATGTAAAAGTATCAATATTCAAAAGAAATTGAAAATTGGCTGCCCACAGCTTTCAGCTACAGGGTGACGTCTTGTTCATTTTTATAGCTCACAACAACAAGCAGTGTGTGCAACCATAATGAAGACGTTAATGCTGTCTGGGCAGAAGTTTTGAGGCTGTTTTTACAGAAAAGATTGACCTCTAATGTTGGTTAGCAACATTAGCCTCAGGACTGCAGCTTTACACTAAAGAATCAAAATCTGGACACCAAACGAGGCCAGTCGACAAACCAAAACCCTTTAATGGGTCATTCACTCAGAATTGTCGTGGTTGGTAAAGTCTCTCTAACTCTGCACTCCCACAGGGACGCTCGTAACATGGCCAGGGACGTCCACGCTGCTTTCCACGAGATCGCCGAAGAGGTCGGAGGCCTGACACACACACAGGCTGTGGACTATTTCCAGCGGCTGATGACTAAAGGCCGCTACTCGCAAGACGTTTGGAGCTGAAACTACGCGGACCGTGTCCATCGCTTTGCCTCTGATTTGACCAACTTGGATTAAATGAGTGTTGCAGACTGCAGGCTCATGTCGTGCCCAGATGAGCTGAAGTGCTTGCATGAAACGCACAGTGTGTGAATTTGACCGTCAAACAGCTGCTTTCAGATTTCTTCTGTGCATGAAAAGTCCAAGAGGTGGACCC
The DNA here is from genome assembly GCF_015220715.1 of Pygocentrus nattereri. Classification (NCBI taxonomy): domain Eukaryota; kingdom Metazoa; phylum Chordata; class Actinopteri; order Characiformes; family Serrasalmidae; genus Pygocentrus; species Pygocentrus nattereri. The sequence continues at coordinate 39,276,349 of NC_051228.1, forward strand.
TCTTCACATGGGACCCCGTCGAGTCTTCAAACCACTACAAAATGCGGAAATGCACAAGCGCTTTACTGCCCAGACGTCAGTTTTAGGACATTTAGTGTTTCTTTTAGTGAGCGTGGAATATGAACGATCATAATCACATTTATTTATTTCAATAAACGTGTGAAAAGCGTATGAAGAAACCAGAACACTGCACTACGTTCACAGTTTGGGAGTATTTTATTTGCCAGAAAATTCCGATGTTTTGAGAAACACATCATATTTTTTCTTCTCTTTTAGGCCACCGAATGAAACTTTCATACTGATGTACTATATAATATATATATAATATATATACTATATAATCGATGCAGGTGCAGTAGCCAAGATGTTTTCATTGTTGTTCTTTTGGTGAGGAAATGATGTACAGATTTCTCAGTAAACCATTGAGGTCAGTCCTGGGGGCCCAATGTCCTACACACATTCGACCAGGAGCTACACGATGCAGACCAGCCCACTCCAACCTGTACAGTGCAGGCCAGTCAAGTTCTTCCACACCAAACTGGCTCATCCACGTCTTTATGGACCTGCTTTGTGCACTGGTGTGCAGTCATGTTGGAGCAGGAAGGGGCCGTCCCCAAACTGTTCCCACAAAGTTGGGAGCATGAAATTGTCCAAAATCTCTTGGTGCTGAAGCTTTAAGAGCTCCTTTCACTGGAACTAAGGGGCCGAGCCCAACTCCTGAAAAACAACCCCACACCATGATCCCCCCTCCACCAAACAGCTGACTGTGGAATACTTAGTAGTGAGGAAATTTCACGACTGGACTTGCTGCACAGGTGGCGTCCGATCACGGCACCACGCTGGGACTCACTGAGCTCCTGAGAGCGACCCATTCTTTCACTAATGTCTGTAGAAGCAGTCTGCAGGCCGAGGGGCTCGGCTTTATACACCTGTGGCCACGGAAGAGACTGGAACACCTGAACTCAGTGATTAGGATGGGTGACTGAATACCTTTGGCAATATATAGTCTATGTTAAATAAAATTAGGCTATTTTCATCTTGTTCATTTGCTATAATTGATAAAAGCAAGCAGGCCAAGTAGTGATAACATGAAAACTACTGAAAGCTTTTATGTTTAATGTGACAATCCTGTCAGTTCATATGCTAAAATAATGCTAGATACATTCCTGTCAGGATTTCAGCTCATTTGAAACCCCCCAATTACCACAAACTACCCCCAATAAAAATATTTGGTTGTGTGTTTACAGTTTGTCAGTGCATTCGTATCTTATCTTTACAGGAGACAGAGAGGGCCAGCCACAGCAGGGCACCTTCACAACGGCAAGCTATGAAAGGAACCACAGTAACCACATTAATAGTGGCCCACCTGGAAAAGTATTTGGGTGGGGGATCCCAGGACCACAGTTGAGAAACAGTGCTTCAGACTTTTATTGGTCAGGTTTTAAAGGCCCTAACTGGACAGCACAGGAGGCAGCACAGACTCCGACACAGGAGCTTGAGTCGTTGCTTCAACAGTTCCCTGTGGCAGGTGACCAAAAAACTGCCCAGCCATATTCACAGGAGGGCTGAAATGAGAATGGGCATGAGGAGCCACTGGAGTCCACGAACTGGAGGCCAGATGCTGGTGACTATGTCCATGAGAATGTCCACAATCATGCCCGTGGCTATGCCCATGGCTGGATCCAAAGCTGCGCCCAAATCCATACCCCGAGTACGGTGAGGGCACCGCGTAGTTCTGTTGGGTGTAGGTTGCGTATGGCCAACCATCTAGACTGTTAGGTGGGCTCCCTGTAGCTTGAGGAGTGGACGTGGGTGCTGGAGCGTAGGCTTGAACAGGATATGATCCCGGTGGTGGGCTGCATCTGAAACAGTGACCAGTACAATTTAATGTCCACATACTGCAACATATAGAGAATGAACTGGAAAACATGATGGAAAACACCATGTAATAAACTGGCTGATACTGATATTAACATTTTTACTGCATTTTACAACGTAAAACATATAGATAATTAATTTGACATAGCCATGATACAGCAATGACCTGCCCTGATAATTACTATAAACATTTACATTATTTGATGTGAATATTTTACGGTATATAGCAGATGCTCTTTTCCAGTGGCCACTTACAAAACTGTGACAACTGTGAGTGTCTGTTAGGTCACGATGCAGAAGTGGGCAGTAATTACGTTATTCCCCATAGCGGGAATTTGGGCTTTTAGGAGAAAACTGGGCATAAATAAACAGAAATTATCAGCTGTAAGTCCAATATCAGAAAACTTTCGCCTTAATCTGCGATACTGCGATAATAAATGATACAGGAATAGAGTGACCACTCACATGGCGTGCAGGGTCTTTTTTCGCTCCTCGGCAGATGCGGGGACGAACTGTACACCTGCTATCTTCTTCAGTAACCTGAAAGGCATTTTCTTCTCAAGCACACAAGCTTTGGACTCCGACATCTCCAACACTGACAACCACCCCATGCCATCTAACACAAAGCCTCAAGTTAAGGACGTAGCATGTAGGTGGAACTGCACAGAGCTAGCCCCCAGCATTCACTAAACCACTTTATACAACAGTCAGTTCCGGCCGCGCGAGCTGATTGGTTGAGAGGCGTCTAACTGCCCTGTTATTTCACCAGAACATCACAGGTTTTCCACAAACACTGCATCACTCCACTGAGATGCTGTTGCTAAGCAACGACTTTGACAGCTGTAGGAGCCATCTGAATGTTTTCACTTCTTACTTTACAACATGAGAGCGAGTCACGGCCGAAGGCGAGTGTCCGTAGATCATCCCAGCCGTGATGTTATTGGTGATAACTCCCTCCTCGAGTGCTCTACTGCTTTAATACAGCAGGTAAATAAATACAGTAAGAAATGAATAAACTGGCCGTGAACGCGGCTTTAATATGTTTTAATGTTCAGCTCCTTCCTCCTAATTAGAGCTCCTTAACGAGCAGCTTGTTGCTACGTCAGAGTAACGATCTCCGCCCACTCGCTGCTCAGACTAAACTAAACTAAACGGGCTGTAAGAAGCTTTACAGACCGGCTGGAACAAAACAACATTAATACTGATCTGGAGAAACTGACCAAACTGAGCTGAACCTGATATTGGGTCAGTTTTACGGCTCAGTCTGATTTGGTCCGACTCTGAAGATCAGACGCGTCTGGCGAATGGTGTTGGGTTCATTTCTGGCTGATTCCAGGTTGTTCAGCTGTTCTTCTGTCACAGCTGCCGACTGAAAAGCTGCTCAGTGGAGACGACAGTTTGGGAATTTAGTGTAAGGAGCTGGAGAACGAACTGCCGGCTGAGCAGCGAGTGGGCGGAGCTCGTTACTCTGACGTAGCACGAACTGCTCGTTAAGGAGCTCTAATTAGGAGGAAGGAGCTGAACATTAAAACATATTAAAGCCGCGTTCACGGCCAGTTTATTCATTTCTTACTGTATTTATTTACCTGCTGTATTAAAGCAGTAGAGACACTCGAGGAGGGAGTTATCACCAATAACATCACGGCTGAGATGATCTACAGACACCAGATCACAGCCGGGATGATATTTCACTGACTGGTGTTCGGGCACTAGAGAAACAAAATGTCAATTGTTTTGTCTTTTTAAAGCATCACGGATTAAAAGGTTAAATCTTCAATCAAGAAATATCAGGACAAAAACAACAGCCAGTCAAAAGGATACATATCTCTCCTATAACTACAGCCACAGCGTTGCACAGGAGCACAGTGTTTGGGACGAAGAGCGTGACTAGAAGCAGGAGAAGCCAGGGTAGAGATGCAGTGGGCACATTAACGCCCAGCAGGAGCGCCTTCCGCATGCGGGAGCTGATGGTCACCATGCCCAGCACGGCGAGAGAAACTGGGATTAGGCCTGAAACAGAGCTCCTGGCTGACGGAGAAAACAGGAGCAGCTCCAGGAGAACATGCAGCAGGCCAACACAGGTGGAAAGGAGGAGTAGCTGGTGTAGAAATCGCACCGTGCCAATTCCTTTCTCTAATCCACTGCAGAAGATCACCAGCACCACAATACTGAGGAACAGGTGTGCAACGTCCTTATGGTAGAAGCTGTATGTGAGGAGTCTGTGGACTGGAGTGGGAATGAGAGAAGGACTGGGATGTAAACATCGAGCAGACATTCAGGTAGCTGGTATGGCTATATAATATCTGCATAATAGCAATAACAACCAACATGCATTGCTGGTAGTCAAGTCAATATTAAGCACAGTTGAGTGCGGTGGGTGAAACTTTATATTCCTTTATTAAAATATGAATTATGAATTTAGAGGTACATCAAAAATCCAATTGGGACTCTACTGCTACTGCACTGTGGTTTGGTTTTATAAGAACAGATGGTTTACAAGAACAAAACAGGAAAATATTACGTGTTATTACAGGTTTATACTTTATTATTATTATTATTATTATTTAAATCTTTGTAAATGCAAAGATTACTTATGGGTGATTTTGTGAGGTATTTGTCAATGTTTATTAATGTAGTTGAGTAACATGCACCCACAGAATATCGGTCACTTCACGGGTTATCAATAACTGGTCGTATTTATTGATAAGCTACACCCAGAGGAGGAACCACATCAGGCTCTGAACGTTTTGTTTAACACAGGGTTCAATGGAGGTCATAACCCTAATTCACTGACAATGTATCTCAAAACAATCGTTTATTATCAACAACTGACACTTTGATTATACATTTATACATATTTCGTACCGTCACTTTGTTTATGCATCCATGAATGTAAACACAGGTTATGGTTACAGTACAGCACCTCTGCACTGCCAGCTGCCCAGTATCCATACAATCCACTTCTTAGCTTTGTGCAGCGCATGTTTTTATTGGTTTCCTATTTTAGCGTTTTTAGTATATTTTATTATTTATCTTTACTTTCTCTTTATGCATCTGTAAATAATGCAGTGTTTTTGTTTACCTGTTAGTTTTGCTCTTTACTGTACTTTGTACTGTCAAACAATAACATAGAATAATAATGACTTATTGTCCTATCCTGGAGGCAGCGGTGGACAGTAACTGAGTACCTGAGTAACTGAGTATCTGAGTAACTGAGTAAATGTAATGAGTTTCTGTACTTTAGTATTTTTGGTGTATCTGTACTGAAGTTTCTCCATTCTGGACTTTTTCCTTTCACTCCACTACATTTCAGAGTCTAATATCCGACTTTTTCCTCCTACATTTTGAGAAATCTGCCGTTCCTTTTGGTTTCTGTGTGTATAAAAACGTCACATGTCAAAACGAAAGAAGCGCAAAGCCAGAGCACCAATCAGGGCCCAGCGGTCACTTTGTTTAGAGCTGGTTTTGACCTGTTGGTCATACCGACCCAGTGCAGCACGCGGTTCAACGTCAGCGCAGCAGCGTAAAACTTTGGGAGAGTCTGTTCAACATAAATGATGAACTAACCTAACTTTGTGTAAATAGAGCTCAATATAGAAATATGTCCACATATGCAGTCGAGACTGACGCGGCTTTTTTCTGAATTTCTACAAACACCATTTCATTTTATAGTAAATGAGTTTGGGCTGGTTTATGTTTATGAACAGACGCCTACAGATCAACATAGTAAAGGAGCTCATCTGTGATCCTGAGTTTAAAGCCAGTTTTTATTCAACTTAAACTTGGAACTAAGTTGTAAATAAATCTGAAACTGAAACTTTGCTTGTGTGTAAAAAGTGATTTCAGAGCCACTCGGTTCTCCCTGATGGAAACTGTTTACCTTCAGTGTTTTGTGCTTCTGATCATTTTAATAGACGTCAGCGTCACTAATTAATGACGTTCTATTAAAAGACTGGTTTACCAAGAGAGACGCTGGAGGACTTTCACCTGAAATGAGTTCATGAAGCCAGTCTGGTTATAAAAATGATAACAGGACATCAGAGCCAGAATTCCTCTTTTAGTACTTTTACTTTATACTTAAGTACATTTGAAGGGAAATACTTTAGTACTTTTACTCCAGTGGAGGTCTAAAGGGAGGAACTTCTACTTTTACTGGAGGAATATTTATCAACTTTAACTCCAGTACATGGTTTGAGGTCTTCGTCCAGCTCTGGCTGGAGGTAATGACCTTCCAATTACATGACCGAAACGATTTAGAACACGTGGTCAGGGACGCCTGTGATTGGTCAGGAGACTCACAGCACACGGTAAACAAAAACAGACGGCTTCTGTGTTTTGTAGATGTTGACCTGCTGTTATGAAGCAGTAACGACGCCGTGTCCGGCTGGCTGTGTGTTTTAGCCAGCGGTGGAAAATCCAGCTCCAGAAAACGAAGATCCGTCCCAGGATTTTGTTCCAACGCCCTGGCTGCTCTAGTTAGATCAAACCACCAGCGGAGCTGTTCATGCAGTTGGAACAAAAACCTGGGAAGGATTGTTTACTTTCTGGAGCTGGATCTGGGTTTATCATGACGGTATCTCGGGTTAAGTCGCTTCCACAGGGCTGGCTGGTTTAATAGCGCCTTACCGTGTCCGCGGAGGACCAGGCTGGACTCCAGGCTCAGGGAATGCGCGGAACTGCTGAAGGAACCCGTAACGACGCTCAGCGCGCAGGACACGAGCACCGTCAACACGACGCCGCCGGTCGCCTCCGCGTCCGACACCGCGCGAGAAACCCTCCGCAGCGCGTTGCCTAACATTTTCACTGCCCAGTCTGCTTCATAACGCGAGGGCACGAAATGAGTCCCAATAAGACCGCGGAGGGAACACGCCACGCGGCCCGGGCTGCTCCCCACTTCCGCGCTGAAAAACCTCCCCCGACCGCGTTCGAGGGGGTTGAACCGCGCAGGGTTTGCGCAGCCGTCGCGTCCTCGTCGTGTCGTCCTGTCCTGTCTGTGTCGGAGCCGGTCTTGGTTCATTTCCTACAGATTTCCTTTTGTCAGTCAATCCTCGCACATTCTTCACTGCTAAAGCGCGTGTAGTGGCTTACAGGACCAAAACAGGAATTATTTTACATGTGTTCAAAAGCAGACAGCTTATTATTAGTTTATTATTATTATTATTTACAGTTTGTAAACACAAAGATTATTTATTTTGTTAAGTATTTGCTAATGTGTATTAACGTAGTTTAATGAAATAAAATGGACCATGCATTTGCACCCACAAAATACGGGTCACGTTACAGCAGGGGTGCACAGCTCGGGTCAGGGGTGCACAGCTCGGGTCAGGGGTGCACAGCTCGGGTCAGGAGGGCCGCTTTCCATCACAGTTTTGAGGTTTTCCTACTCAAACGCAGCCGTTATACCTGCCCATTAACAGAGCAGGGTAAGCAGGTGTGCTTGAGCAGATAACACCGTGCAGGAGCTGCGCCCCTGCTTTACGGGTCGCCAGTGCCTGGTAGTATTTTTCGATAAGGACTTTTAGGCCATCGAAATGTCGGGTTTTATTCACGGGTTCACCTGTAAACATGCGCTGTGGTTGAGCGTTTGATAAGGGAGCACAACTCATCAGAACACCGCCTCGGGCCTACGGTTACATGCAGCTTAGTGACGTCAAACTGACGTGCGGTAGCTTTAGCTTGTGTGCCGCAATAAGACGAGGACCCAATGATATTTGGGAGAAATATTTGGGAGAAATATTTGGGAGAAATATGTCCACAGGACAAAATATATCAGGGGTGGACAGGGGTCATAAAGCCCTATTCACTCTGGCTGTAGAAAATTCCTGGAGCTCCTAATATTGCGGCGTGACACGGACTACAGAGTGACGAATGACTACGGTGGGCTATAAAGCTCCCCGTTTTTCTGCCACTCTGTCACCAGTCACTGGACTTCACTCGCTCAGATCGGTGTCTTTATCCTCTGAACTTGCCCTAGTGCAGCATCAGTGAGCCGGCATAGTGGTTTAGCCCTTTCAGTAGGCTAACAGCAGCTTCTAGCACCAATGAAGACATTTACGCAAACGTAGCTCAGGCTAACAGCTCCACACAGTGCATGGGTCAGAGCTGAGCCTTTATTTTAAACCCGGTGCCGTGACGCTTCAGGGAGCTGGAATAATGGAATTTGAGTCGCTTCCATATGTGCTATTGAATTCCAATACGTATCCGATCTGCGGCGCTGTATAGTCAGAGCCGGTTTGTGAGGATCCTGGCCGCTTCCTATTTCCCACGTTATATCAAAAATAGGACTACTGAACAGCAGAGGGCGCCCGCGAGTGAGTCCTCAGTGAATGGAGTGAATGGAGCCCAATGGCTTAAAGCGAGAAGTTAAAATAGCTTCTAATCTCTTGCCCAGAACTTTCCTTTCATTTTAGACAACAGAACGACGAATTTCACTAAAACAGGCAAAGAAAACTACAGCAAACGGGTTATGATGATTGATGGGCGAGCGGAGCAGCTCATTGGCTGTTCGCGCTCTCTGACGTCATGAATGTACAGGAGGTGCCGTTTAAACTCCTATAACTCGAGTTTAAAAGCTCTTAAATATAACAGTGGTGTTAAAATGTTTTACGCCGTTCAGGAAATGAATCTATTCTTTTACCTTAAAAATGTTTCAGCATTTATAAACTATGATTCTGCTCAGATGCTCCATATCAACCCATTCATTTTGGACTCACTCAGGAGCGCCCCCTAGTGTCTGAGAAACCTGGAAGACGTTGCAGAGCGGGAATTCTCCTCTCTACAGGTTCTCTGGTATAGTCTGAACAGCCAGATCGGAATTCATGTTTATTTATTTTATCCAACAGTTTACTGCACAGTCCAAACATCTCGTAGAAGGATGCCATATTTTACTATATTGGACTGATATATTCAAGCGCCTTTGTGACGTACACACAAGCTGCTACATGGTGCCCCACGGATTGCTATGAGAAACCTGTGTTTTCAATGAATATATGTGAATTATGTGCTATAGATACACTTGATATAAATATCTGTCTATGTAATTTTAATAACCCATTCAAGAAGATTTAACCATTTCATTGATGAACATGGATGAAAATCTGTGTTATTCAGGTTCTGTTCTCTCATACAACCAGTTCCAGCACTTCCCGTGAGGCTATGAATATTAGTTCATAAAGTAATAACCCTGTAAATGAGGAGGGCCCAATTTTAAGAGGTTAACAGCGATGCTGCCAGTATTTTGGAGATCATTATGTGGATTTAAAGACTGGAAGCGTATGAAAATGCCTTGTATGGCATTAGATAAACAGAGTAACTACAGTTAGCCAAACTTAAATGTGACACAGTGAACAACCAATTAATTACCATTAAGATATAATTGCCAGAAATGTTAAAGCTACACTGTATTTCCAAAAGTATTCACTCCCCCATCCAGATCAGTGCAGAATGCAGGTCCATAAAGACGTTGATGAGCCAGTTTGGTGTGGAAGAACTTGACTGGCCTGCACAGAGTCCTGACCTCAACTCCATAGAACACCTTTGGGATGAATTAGAGTGGAGACTGTGAGCCAGGCCTTCTCGTCCAACATCAGTGTCTGACCTCACAAATGTGCTTCTGGAAGAACGGTCAAAAATTCCCATAAACACTCCTAACCCTTGTGGAAAGCCTTCCCAGAAGAGCTGAAGCTGTTATAGCTGCAAAGGGTGGGCCGACATCATATTAAACCCTATGGATTAAGACTGGGACGTCACTCAAGTTCATATGTGTGAAGCCAGACGACCGAATACTTTTGGAAATATAGATGTTCCTATTATTTGTATAAAGTGTATCAGGAGGGAGCAGCACTTACAAATGTCTTAGTTATATTTACTTAAATATTTCATTTATTGTATTTAAGTATATTCACTCATAATACTTTACTACTGAAAGTTAACGAGTGTCTGTTTTTAAAGGCTAATTGGTCCAATCATAACACCACCACAGGTTTTTGGTCTAGGGTGATTAAAGGTTTCAACAGGATCCTACAAGGGCAAGCTGGATAACCACCCAGATGTTAGATCTGGAACGTTTATTTTGAGATGTATCTCGTTATTTATGCAGGAATATGAAAGTGATATGCATTACATTAAATATAGTAATTAGTTTGAAGCATTCAGCACCTGTCGGGTTTGTTCAGTGCTGTTATGTCCCTTTGTCACAAGGCCCATAGTGTCTGCAGCACCAGCGTCTTGAAATAGTATCTAAATATAGACGAAGCCATTAGGTTATTATTCCATGAGGCCAAGCTGGAACGGAAAAACAGGCATGGGCCCATTCCGTTCTCTACCTCAGAGCAAAGGCGTTACAGCTCAACACCTACACTACAGCTCGGTCTGCGTCTGATATGATGTCACATATTTCTCATCACATTTCTGAAATTCCGAGTCTCTTGAACGTGTAATGAGCCCCCCCCCCCGTCTGTCTGGGGTCCCCCTGGAGGAAGGTCACAGAGGAGCTCAGAATAGGCCGACAGCGGAATGCCACAGCCTGTTTTGAGAAGGATATTGTGGGAAGGGTAAAGAATGGAAAATAGGAAGTGTTAGTTCAATATTACAGTCTTCATTGGAAAAAGTACTTCCTTAACACCAGGGATTCCACCGGTGGCCACTGTGCATTACTTTTCATCATTTAACGGACAGGTGGACTTTAAAAACAGGAAGTGTTAGTTCAATATTAGAGTCTTCCTTTGAAGAAATACTTCCCTAACGCCAGAAGTTACACCAGGAGTCATTGTGCATTATTTTACACAATGGAACTGACAGATGAGGTCCACCTACAACACTGATGTGGGTTTATATGTCAAAAACAGTCATAATTCATTTTTACATGACCATTTTCTAAACCCCTTTTACGGCATATGCCAAAAGTATTCGCTCGTCTGGCTTCACACACATGTGAACTTGAGTGACGTCCCATTCTTAATCCATAGGGTTTAATATGGTGTCGGCCCACCCTTTACAGCTATAACAGCTTCAGCTCTACTTGGAAGGCTTTCCACAAGGGTTAGGAGTGTTTATGGGAATTTTTGGCCGTTCTTCCAGAAGCACATTTGTGAGGTCAGACACTGATGTTGGACGAGAAGGCCTGGCTCACAGTCTCCACTCTAATTCATCCCAAAGGTGTTCTATGGGGTTGAGGTCAGGACTCTGTGCAGGCCAGTCAAGTTCTTCCACACCAAACTGGCTCATCCACATCTTTGAATATCCGTGACTGTGGAATATTTAGTAGTGAGGAAATTTCACGACTGGACTTGCTGCACAGGTGGCGTCCGATCACGGCACCACGCTGGAATTCACTGAGCTCCTGAGAGCGACCCATTCTTTCACTAATGTCTGTAGACGCAGTCTGCAGGCCTAGGGGCTCGGCTTTATACACCTGTGGCCATGGAAGTGACTGGAACACCTGAATACTTTTGGAAATATAGTGCATCTTAAATTTGTTTCTGTGCCTTTAAGAGGGTCTCTAACACTCCTTTTAACTTCAGTGTGAATGAGTGGGGCTAAAGTGCTGTATGGTTGAACAGCAAACAGGCGAAGGGTCACAATGTAAGACGCAGCACAGAGATTCCAATATCCTGGATACTGATAGAACTCAGTTTGCTCCGATATTAAACAGTCCTGCTGTACTTTTTATTACAGCTCTTTTATTATGAGTTCTTAAACATATAAAGGCTGGCTTAAATCAAGCCTAGTGTAAATAGCTGTTACTATAGTAACAGCACCAATAGTAAAAAAACAGGCAAAAACAAAGCGTGAGACAAAAAAAACCAAAGGCCTGCAGGCACTCAGGGCTGGGCAGGACAAGGTGTGCGCCAAACGACAGGTATGATGCAGACCTGGGCGGAACCTCCTGGAGTGCTGGTGCTGATAGTGAAGATAAGGGTGTCTCACAATCTCGGTCCAGGGAGGCGGGACGTTCTTCAAGATCGTCAGACCAGTTGTGGTTACCTGTGCAAGGTGACGACAGACAGGCGTGTGATCTATCAGAGGAATACAGACAGACTGCCCAGCGTCTGTTTCAGACACAACACGTGTTTTTGTTCCCAGAAAACCCACCTGTAAAGAGGCTGGATCCGCTTATTAAGCCGAGGAGGGGTCGAGCCGGACTGGATGGATGCGGCTCCGCTAACGGACGTGATGACCTGAACGGTGGAGCCGTCCTTCTGCCCACAAGGTACCGGGCTCACAAAACATCACGGCTTTAGTCGGTTTCAGTCCGTTTCAGGCAGAACACCGCGACACGGCAGAGCTTCGGCCGTCATTCCGGACAGAGACCTGATGTCCAGCCTGGGGCTGAAGCTCAAACTGGTTCTACAGTCAGGATCACACGAGTCTTCATCCTCAGACTCGAGTCAGTGCACTGACACTTACATTTACAGCGTTTAGCAGATGCTCTGATCAGAGCGACGTACAGGAAGAGCTTCGTCTGTCTAGAGAAAGTCTCTCTGCTAGTTACCAGCAGGTCAGAGAGAGAGACGGTCCTGAGCTCAGATACTGATAGAAACAGTCACTGATACAGAGAGAGAAGGAGCAGAGCTGAACACAGAACTCTGAGCCCTGCAATACAATAAACTACAATACAATAAACTACAATACAATAAACTACAATACAGTAAACTACAATAACAATAAGCTACAATACAATAAACTACAATACAATAAACTACAATACAGTAATCTACAATACACAGTGCAGTACTGGCGTCGACGCACCGGCGCAGTCGTAGTTTAAATGTGCTGTGCAGTGGGACTTTGTAATGAAACTCTGAGTGTAGTTCTGCCGGTGATTCTGGCGTTTATGCCGCTGTGTTAATGGACCGGCGGACTGTGTCCGTCTGGAGCTTCTCAGCGCTTAAACCGAAGCCCACGACGGCGTTTCAGACCTCCACAGTAAAGTCGGCATATTTCGAGAAAAAAAGTAATATTTTGAGAAAAAAGTTTTGTAATATTTCGAGAATAAAGTTGCAATATAAAAAAAGTCGTAATATTTGGAGAATAAAGTCGTAATATTAAGAGAAAAAAGTTGCAATATTTCGAGAATAAAGTCGTATTATTTTGAGAATAAAGTCGTAATATTTGGAGAATAAAGTCGTATTTTTTGAGAATAAAGTTGTAATATTTGGAGAATAAAGTCGTAATATTAAGAGAAAAAAGTTGCAATATTTCGAGAATAAAGTCGTAATATTTTGAGAATAAAGTCGTATTATTTTGAGAATAAAGTCGTAATATTTGGAGAATAAAGTCGTATTATTTTGAGAATAAAGTCGTATTATTTTGAGAATAAAGTCGTAATATTTCGAGAATAAAGTTGTAATATTGTGAGAATAAAGTCGTAATATTTTGAGAATAAAGTTGTAATATTGTGAGAATAAAGTCGTAATATTTTGAGAATAAAGTTGTAATATTGTGAGAATAAAGTCGTAATATTTCGAGAATAAAGTCGTAATATTGTGAGAATAAAGTCGTATTATTTTGAGAATAAAGTCGTAATATTGTGAGAATAAAGTCGTAATATTTTGAGAATAAAGTTGTAATATTGTGAGAATAAAGTCGTAATATTTTGAGAATAAAGTCGTAATATTTTGAGAATAAAGTCGTAATATTTCGAGAATAAAGTTGTAATATTGTGAGAATAAAGTCGTATTATTTTGAGAATAAAGTCGTAATATTGTGAGAATAAAGTCGTAATATTTTGAGAATAAAGTCGTATTATTTTGAGAATAAAGTTGTAATATTGTGAGGATAAAGTTGTAATATTGTGAGAATAAAGTTGTAATATTGTGAGAATAAAGTCGTATTATTTTGAGAATAAAGTCGTATTATTTTGAGAATAAAGTCGTAATATTTTGAGAATAAAGTCGTAATATTGTGAGAATAAAGTCGTAATATTTTGAGAATAAAGTTGTAATATTGTGAGAATAAAGTCGTAATATTTCGAGAATAAAGTTGTAATATTGTGAGAATAAAGTCGTATTATTTTGAGAATAAAGTCGTAATATTGTGAGAATAAAGTCGTAATATTTTGAGAATAAAGTCGTATTATTTTGAGAATAAAGTTGTAATATTGTGAGGATAAAGTCGTATTATTTTGAGAATAAAGTCGTAATATTTTGAGAATAAAGTCGTATTATTTTGAGAATAAAGTTGTAATATTGTGAGAATAAAGTTGTAATATTGTGAGAATAAAGTTGTAATATTGTGAGAATAAAGTTGTAATATTGTGATATTGTGAGAATAAAGTTGTAATATTGTGAGAACACAATATACCTGACGACTTTATTCTGGAATCCGCTGTTTACTGTAAACGCCGCTGTAGAATTCGGCGCTGACCGTTAGCTACAATTTTAAATCGGTCACGCGCCCAACGGTCGGAGTGTTCTGCAGCTAAAGCTAAGGCTAAAGCTAAGGCTAAAACTAAGGCTAAAGCTAGCTAGTTTTCCGCAGCCTGTTTTGGAGCCAGATAAAGTCGGGAAATGGGAGAAAAGATGCCGAAGCTGGTAACTACCAGTCATTTACCCCACATTCTGCCTCGTTCTGGTTCTGGTTCTGGTTACCGGCAGAGGTGAAGAGCTCGACGTTTAGCCCCAAACCATCACAGTGCTGATCCAAACCGAACTTACTGCTGTTCCTCAGGAGCGGAAAACCGCGGTCTGTTCTCAGCACATAAAGCGTCTGTCAGCGCAGGAACCGACTTTTAAATCGTTTTTAGGTCTTAAAGAAAGTGAGAAACAGCAGAACTGCCCCCGATTCCCGCTCCGCGCGGCCCACCGAGCAGCAGCGTTACCCCCAGAGATTAGCCGCTGGAGCAGGTCTGTCAGAAATGCACGGAACGGAGTAAATCGCTGCTGCTGGAAGAAAACCTCATTTTTCCAGTGTTGTTTTTGACATATTTTGGAAGTGCCTGGTCCACTTTACATAGTGTGTACATTTCATGAAGAGTGGACCAAAACAAACGACCCAGAATGACTTGAGGGTGAAAACGTCTGGTTCCATTGACTTCCATTAAAAGCCAAGTAGGTCTTTTCCTTCTCCTGTGAACTTACCATTTAGACATTCCATGGACAGTAAGTGGGAGAGAGGTCGGAATGAGGAAGGAAAATGATCATCTTTTTAAAACTTAACAGTGGCTTAGGGTTTAATGTACATACGGTTGAATGAATTTCCATGATCTTCTGAAAGCATCGACTCGGGTGTAACGCTGGACTTCACGGTATAATGACAAGATCCGTGTTTAGCTCCAGCTGTACTTTTCTAAAACGTATTTAGAAACAGGTTTAATGACAAACTGTAATCTGAGCTCCTCCTCAGACAGAGGGTGGCACCTTGTCCATGTGGTGGAAACAAATGTGGCTTTTCCAGTAATAATAATAGAGAACAATAGAAAGATGACCTCACAGGTGAAACACAAGGCAAGGGAAAAATGTTTAAAGACATGTTTACCTACCACTGAGGGAGTGTGTGTGTGTGCGCGTGTGTGTGTGTGTGTGTGTGTGTGTGTGTGTGCGCTCTCCACTATAGTTTCACAAACTTTGCACCTGTTATCTAAGATTAACATCGGTATTGATAAGACAAATCACTGCAGCTGTGGATGTAATATTTCCCCTGCTGAACAGGCAAGAGCACTTACTCAATTTTAGGTGTGTTCAGAATCGTTATGTGACTAATGCTGGTGTGTTTGCTTTATATTGTTTGTAATTTACTTAACATTCTCTTGCGTAACATCTAATAAGCCACTTTTCTCTGTTGTTCATTTGCTTTGTGTGTGTGTGTGTGTGTGTGTGTGTGTGTGTGTGTGTGTTTTGAATTAGATGTGAACCTAACACACACATTCACTAAGCAAGCAGCCACGGAGCAATCACCCAGAATAAAGCCCTATTTGAGCTGGATTAGTTTCAGCCGGGGAGGAACTGCGCTTTGAGTGATTACTGACGAGATCCGTGTGTGAAATCCGTGTGTTTGTAGTTATAATTCCAGATGGAATGACCTTCTGCAGGCGTCAAACGTGGAGTTTCTTCAGTAATACTAGTCCCAGTCAGATCACCCTCACGGTAGAGTGATGACAAATCCCGGGGATGAACGTCGGCACCTCCGTATTTTAATCGACAGTAATTAAGTAGAGCTTTGGCACAGTTTCTATATCAAGTTCAAAAAAGAGCCATAATCTAAAACAGTTGGTGATGGACGGATTAGAAGGAGAATGACATCAAATGTCTTGAAAGTACCTCTCGTTTTGTCCTCTTAGGCTTTCTCTTTGAAATGGCTAATAAACAAATACATAATAATAATAATGATAATAATAATTTGTACAGTTTTGAGTGAGTGATCCATTCTCCCCAAAATGTATAATTCATTTTAGTTATTTTAAATATCACTTAATGGCAACTTTATTATTACACCAATCTTGTATGTACACTCATTATACATTTTACTCAGGTCCACTTTGCAGTTCTACGATTATAGATTGTATTCCATCTGTTTATCGGAGTTACCCACATAAAATACGATTATAAATACTATCTAGTGTATTAGTTTTCCCCATAAACTTTGCCCAGTGAATATCTTACTGTATACGTTCTGCAGTTACAGACTGTCCATCTATTTCTCTTCACTTCGTTAGCCGCCTTTCACCCTACCACCGTCTAGAAAGTGGACCAAGAAGGTAGGAGTATCTAATAGAGTGGACAGTGAGTGGACACAGTGTTTAGGGGCAATAGGGGCAGTCGTGGGCTGGAGGTTAGGGAACCAGCCCTATGACTGGAAGGTTGCCGGTTCGATCCCCATTGCCGACAGTCCATGAACTCCCAACTCCCCGGGTGCTGCGGATTGGGCTGCCCACTGCTGTGGGCAAGTGTGCTCACTGCCCCCTAGTGTGTGTGTGGTGTTTCACTTCACAGATGAGTTAAATGCAGAGGTGGAGTTTCCCCGTTTGTGAGATTTAAAAAGTATCACTTAATCACTCACTTTAAAAACTGATCCACTCGCACTAGCACAACACACACTAACACACCCAAACAGTACCTGCTCTGTGGGGGTCCTGACCACTGAAGAACAGAGTATCAGAGAAACAGATGCACACACACACATAACAAATTTAATGAATCATAAAATGACAGATGTTGTTATTTGAGATTAAATTAATTGTAATTATAAGATTATATGAAAAGACAAACACTCCATATCAACCTTAGTATTCTGCTAGTGGTCTCAAAGTCGGGACAAACATCGCAGAGTTTTCCAAAATCTAAATAAATTCAAAATGCTGTCAGATATTTTCAGCATTCAGTATTTTTCAGCATTTTTGTGTGATCTGACCACTGTGTGCTCATGTCCATTCTGTTTCTACATTTCTACACGTGTTCACTGATAAATACATTACACACAATCAAAGTACGGAAAATGTATGAAGCACCTAAATGCATTAGGGACGATATCTGTGCTAGTAGTGAGCTCTCAAACTGCCTTTGTTCATTGCAGAAGAATGGTGAGCCCAGCCCTCTGCGGACGGCGTGGAAGGCTGAGGAAAGTTCTGGACCATGTCCTGCTCATTGTCTTTGTCCTGCTTGCTCACACAGGTAAGGCTGCACTACGCCCACTATAGCAGCAATCCACAATGCAGTGATTTAGCATTTAGAGTGTGAAGTTTGTCTCATGTCTACACTTATTTAAGAGAATAGTCCAGTAGAAAATCAAACTTGCAGTCTTCTACTTGGCTCAGATTTAATCGGTCAGCGCAATTGGTGTCCAGATTTTGCTTCTTTCCAGGCAAGCATTGCTAACAAATGCTGGAAGTCAGTAGTGAGCTACATCTTTTCCATAAGTTCATGCCCAAAACGGCTCTCAACCCACTCAGAATGCCCCTCGTTACAGCTCTTGGTTAAGGTCACACAGCCTCAGTACGGTTTAGGACGCTGTATGACTTGTTGTGAACTATTGAAATGAACTTCTCTGTGTATCTGAACAATGGAGGCACTTATTTTAGATCAGAATCAGAATCAGAATACTTTATTGATCCCAGAGGGACACTGCAGATGAATTCCATCTCCCCTGTAGAATCCCACTTTCCTTTGTGTGCGCGGACGCGGCGCAGGTGTACAGATGGGACAGGTTCCGTTTGTGATTGGTTTTGTTTATTTTTATAAACGTCTGTTGATCTGAAGATGGTGAACAGAAACAGTTTAAATTGTGAGACCAACCTGGTGTCCATGTGCCTGTGTGACATGAGTGGAATTTGATGGGGTATTAGGAATTCAGCACAACACCTGGCACAAGATTCATTTCGTAGATTTAACAGTGAGTCAAACTGTGCCCTAAACCTCACTGACAGCTCTGCCTCTGTAGACTGGGGTTCAATCCCCACCTGGGTAAACACCCTACACTATACCAGTAAGAGTCCTTGGGCAAGACTCCCAATACTACCTCCGCCTACCTGTGTAAAAATAATTAATTTGTAAGTTCCTCTGGATAAGAGAGTTAATAATACAATAATAACTGCATCTGAGTTAACCACCCCTTTAATGATGTTCATGTGAGGATTATGAGGCAGATAAACCTGGGCATTTGTCTTGAGGGTAGATTCAGTGAATTGATACAAAATACTTCCACATTTATGTAGTGTTTTCACTACAGAATATATCAGTAATGGACTTATCGACCGATTGTTTTGATCGAGTAATTAGAGACTTTTATAAAGGCCAAACTAAAAAAAATGAATATTAAACCAGTCATAATCTTTCAAAAATACTTTGCCTGGAAAAGACAGTGGAGAAAACCTTAATTATTGAAAATTATAGAAAATTATAGAAGGCAGTATCCGGCTAAAATGTCCATCAAGTTTAGTGTTTAGGGGCCAGTCGTGGGCTGGAGGTCAGGGAACCAGCCTCGTGACCGGAAGGTCGCCGGTTCGATCCCCAGTACTGACAGTCCATGACTGAGGTGTCCTTGAGCAAGACACCTAACCCCCAACTGCTTCCCGGGTGCCGTGGATAGGGCTGCCCACCGCTCCGGGCATGTGTGCTCACTGCCCCTAGTGTGTGTGTTCACTAGTGTGTATGTGGTGTTTCACCCCACTGATGGGTTAAATGCGGAGGTGGAATTTCCCCGTTTGTGTGGGATTACAAAAGTATCACTTAATCACTTTTATGAAAGTGTGAGCTCTAAAAGAATTTAAAATATGTAACTCTGATTACGGCAGACCCTGAAAACAAAGATGTTTTGCTTTTTGTGGTTGGCTCAGCAGCGGAGTTGGTATTAGTCCTGCTCTTCTCTCCAAATACTAGATGTGTTTCTTTCCTGGCCATGTGTGTTGAGTTGCATATCTCTTTGTGTTTGTCTCAGTGCAGAACATCTGAAAGTATTGTATAGTATATCACCAGGGGGCAGTCTGACATGTTAATCACTGAGCACATGCTCTGCAGTCAGTTGGAAAAACAGTAACGCATGTGACTCAACATATAACCCAGTCAACTTGCTAGACTGGTTTCATCTCTTTCCTCAAACAAGAGCCAGTTTCTGCTTTTGAGTGAATGGCGGAGAGACACCAGGTGATGTCGGATCTAAAGAAAGAAAGGCTTATGGATGGTCGATTATTCCAGACACACAAACTGCTTTGAAATTCATGGTCACTGTCATATTCTTTATATGGTGCTCTTTTTCCTCATTTACACAGCCTCAGTTTGTCTTTTATATATCTCCTGTGGCTAAAGATGATTTGCTGAAGTCAATTAGGGAGCACAGGTATCACCTGGATTCACCTGGTCTGTCTGTTTGAAGGGTAGATGGACATCCCTAATGTTTTGTTCTTTCACATGTGTGTTTTGTACATAGCTTTGGTATATTTATACAATTTTTGTTTTCTGTTGTCTCCAGAAAACATAGAACGCATATAGATATTATCCAGGGCCCGTATTACAGAAACCTCCTATCTTTTTGTCTTGAATTAAGATCCGACTGGTCAAGATAAGATGTTTCACAAATTCGCATTACAGAAGCAAATCTGATCTTTCATCTTACAGCATCTTTTCTTATCTCAAGTTAGGAAATCTTACCTTTCTCGATTGATGTCGACAATGAACTATCGTGTCTGTTACCTAAAGCGTGATACACTGAGAGTGAATAATGTTGTCTCAGCGCCCCCTGCTGTTTATCAGAGCGTCACCGCTCCACAGTTTCAGTTTCCATTTCCCAATCACGTTACTCCTCCTAATAAACAGACACACGTTCAGCTGCGTTTACTCATTCTTCACCACCATCACGCCAATTTGTATTGTATCTAGCGAGTTTTATCAAACATTAGGAAAATGTAGATAGATGAAGCGTCAAATGAACTGTGCCGCCTGTCACTGCATAAAACAATAGAAACAGATGATTAAAATAGAAGTTAAGATGCCCTGAAGTTTATCTTAAAGTTAAGAAAATATTTAGGAGATTTTGGTGACTTAGGATGTTTCTGAAATACCATTTTCTTTTCTGGAAGTAAGACAAGATTATAGACTTATGAGCTGTTGTTCTCTTCAGTCTAAACTGAAGTAACCATGGCAACAAAGCAGATAAGATATGACCTCAGACGTAAGATTTTCTGTAATAAGGCCCCAGGATCTTACCTGTTGTTAACATTTGTTAACTAGAACCTTATTGTGACAGTAACGTGTTGATCTTTCCTCTGTTAAACATTTTATTGCCTCCTTATGTTTTTTTCCTCAGTAGCACCTGCCATGACACTGTCAACTCCACGCATCACACCGCTGTCTTTCTCTTCAGTGAGCACTAGAACTACAGAAACCTCCGGAACCACGTTTACTGCAAACCCATCAGTAAGCACCCCACCTGAGAGAAGCACAGGCTCACCCCTGTCGTCGACCTTCACATCTTCAGTGACTGTTACAAACACAACCTCCGTAACTACGCTGGATCCTACTGTACAGCAGAACTCCTCTGCGATCTCAGCCAACTTAGGAAACGCGTCATCACCTTCTCCCAACCCTGGATCACCATCCTCGCTGCCACCATCCACTGTGGCCACATCACCCCCACCCCCACGCTCAACTCCACATCAGCTGACAACGTCTGGTAAGGGAGACCAGAGATGTGTTGCTGTCTGTTTTTGAGTGTTGGAGTCTTTCGCTGATGGGCCAGGCAGCACTGAGACTGACTGAGAGAAAAAAAACCACTGACTGTTTTTGTCGGTGTGTGATTTGATTGTCGTCTTCCCCCTCTGCCTTAAAGGTTTAGGTACCACTAATAGAACCACCACACCTACGTCGTCAGTGACAGACACAGACACGACAGTGACTGTGACCTCAGCTAGCTCTCATAATACAACAGGTGAGTTATTCAAATACAATGTCCTTCGTTTCTTCTAGCACCGCTGTATAATCCTGGCAGAGCACAATAGAAGGCTGTTCTCGTTTTTAGCTGCGATGCCTGACATCATGAACCAGCCTAACCCTAACCTACCCGTAACCCAAACCCCAATCCTTCTAATGCCTGAAATGATTTAAAACAATTGCTGTTTATTTATTGTGTTTTTCTTGTAATTGTTGGGATCTGAATGTTGCTTTCGCCACTTTCAGATTCAGGGACGACAGATCAAAGTAACGCAACCACATCATCAGCTCCTGCACTTAACACAACAGGTGGGCTCACCGAATACAATGGCTTTCAGTTGTTATAGCATTGCTGTTAGTCTCGATTGAAGTAACCACTGGTGAATAACTGGCTGGTGTACCTCATGCTACTCCTATAGAATTGCTATTGAAAAGATTTCCTTGTTCTAATAAGATAAGAAGTGTAGAAATAATGACGGAATTCCTTCATGTCGGAATATAATGTATGAAGTAAACCTCTTTGTACTATTGTGAGATGTGGTAATAGAAAAACATGCCTGTATTTAATTATTCACACATTTTGTTGTAGGGGCAACGCCAGTCCCTTGCAAGTTCTCACGAAACTGTACTGATCAGTGTGAGTACTGTGTTCATTGGAATCGTGAAAACTTTAAGGAAAGAAGGTTTCATTAAAGAAGCATCGTTTCACAGTAAAGAGTAAGTGTCTGTGTGTGTCCCTTGCAGCTGTGTACTACTGGATGATGATCAGTGTTGAAGTAACTGGGAACGTGTCTGATGAGTCACACATTACTGCATGGGTAAGTACAGAAGTGACATACTTGTGGTGCATTTATATTTATATATATATATATATGGCTCAGTCCGTACTTCAAAAGCAGCAGGCTGCACAGTGAGTGGGCGGAGCTCGTTACTCTGCTCGTTAAGGAGCTGTAATTTGGAGGAAGGAACTGAACAGTTTATTCATTTCTTACTGTATTTATTTAACTGCTGTATTAAAGCAGTAGAGCACTCCAGGAGGGAGTTATCACCAATAACCGGAATAACTGGGATGTTATTCATGTGATAACACTCTCCCTCTTGTGTTCTGTATCATATATCACTGCTGTTGGAAGAAAACCTTGTGTTGATGTTTTTGATGAATTGGTGATGTTTTTGATGAATTGGTGATGTTTTTTGATGAAGTGGTGATGGTTTTGATGAATTGGTGATGTTTTTTGATGAGTTGGTGATGTTTTTGATGAAGTGGTGATGTTTTTGATGGATTGTTGATGTTTTTTGATGGATTGTTGATGTTTTTTGATGAATTGATGATGTTCTTTGATGAACTGGTGATGTTTTTTGATGAATTGATGATGGTTTTTGATGAATTGGTGCTGGTTTTTGATGAATTGGTGATGTTTTTGATGAATTGGTGCTGGTTTTTGATGAATTGATGATGTTTTTTGATGAATTGGTGATGGCTTTTGATGAATTGGTGATGTTTTTGATGAATTGGTGATGGTTTTTGATGAATTGGTGATGGTTTTTGATGAATTGGTGATGTTTTTGATGAATTGGTGATGTTTTTTGATGAATTGGTGATGGTTTTGATTAATTGGTGATGTTTTTTGATGAATTGGTGATGGTTTTGATGAATTGGTGATGTTTTCTGATGAATTGGTGATGTTTTTGATGAATTGGTGATGGTTTTTGATGAATTGGTGATGTTTTTGATGAATTGATGTTTTTTATGAGTTGGTGATGTTTTCTGATGAATTGGTGATGTTTTTTGATGAATTGGTGATGTTTTCTGATGAATTGGTGATGTTTTTGATGAATTGAATTGGTGATGTTTTCTGATGAATTGGTGATGTTTTTGATGAATTGGTGATGTTTTTTGATGAATTGGTGATGTTTTTGATGAATTGGTGATGTTTTTGATGAAGTGGTGATGTTTTTGATGAATTGGTGATGTTTTCTGATGAATTGGTGATGTTTTTTATGAATTGATGTTTTTGATGAATTGGTGATGTTTTTTGATGAATTGGTGATGTTTTTGATGAATTGGTGATGTTTTTGATGAAGTGGTGATGTTTTTGATGAATTGGTGATGGGTTTTGATGAATTGGTGATGTTTTTTATGAATTGATGTTTTCTGATGAATTGGTGATGTTTTTGATGAATTGGTGATGTTTTTTGATGAATTGGTGATGTTTTCTGATGAATTGGTGATGGTTTTTGATGAATTGGTGATGGTTTTTGATGAATTGATGTTTTTTGATGAATTGGTGATCTTTTCTGATGAATTGGTGATGTTTTTTGATGAATTGGTGATTTTTTGATGAATTGGTGATGTTTTTGATGAATTGGTGATGTTTTCTGATGAATTGGTGATGTTTTCTGATGAATTGGTGATGTTTTTTGATGAATTGGTGATGGTTTTGATGAATTGGTGATGTTTTCTGATGAATTGGTGATGTTTTCTGATGAATTGGTGATGTTTTTGATGAATTGATGTTTTCTGATGAATTGGTGATGTTTTTGATGAATTGGTGATGTTTTTTGATGAATTGGTGATGTTTTCTGATGAATTGGTGATGGTTTTTGATGAATTGGTGATGTTTTCTGATGAATTGGTGATGTTTTTTGATGAATTGGTGATGTTTTCTGATGAATTGGTGATGTTTTCTGATGAATTGGTGATGGTTTTTGATGAATTGGTGATGTTTTCTGATGAATTGGTGATGTTTTTGATGAATTGGTGATGTTTTTTGATGAATTGGTGATGTTTTCTGATGAATTGGTGATGGTGAATTTCACGAAGAATGGGCAAAAAGAGTTGGCTCACAATGACTTGGGGAAAAAAGTCTGGTTACATAGACTTACATTAAAAGTAAAGCAGGTTGTTTCCTTCTACTGTAAAGTTGCCAGTTTGGAGATATGAGGTTTTCTTCCGACAACAGCGATGACAAAAATGGTCATCTCATGGACAATGGACCATCTGACTGGACGACCTCAGTATGTGCGACTGCAGGGCTGTGTCTCAGACAAGGCTGTGTGCAGTGTTGGGGACCCCAGGGGACTGTTAGCCCCATTCCTGTTCAACCTGTACACCTCTGACTTCAGGTACAACGCAGAGTCGTGTCACCTGCAGAAACTCTGGGGTGACACGGCCGTTGTGGGGTGCACAAGGAATGGACAGGACTCTTAATACACACTGCAGTACATCACAACTATTACTGTAGTGACACTTTTCACTGTGCACTTCACTGCAGTACTGGTGCAGCTCAGAGTCACTGACGTCTATAATCTGTGCTGTTAGACCTCCTCACACCACTCGGTGCCTGCTGTCTGTAAATACAGCCAATCTCTCATACGCCATGGAAATATGTAAATAGATACTTTTATACTTTATTTTTTCTTGTACTTTAACTTCTGTCTAGATTTATTTCTTATTTTTATTTCTATTTTTCCGCATAGTTTATGTAAGTTTATCTGTAATTATAGGTCTTGCTACTGAAACACTGCAGTTTCCCTCCAGGATCAATAAAGTTTGTTCGTTCGTTCGTTCGATGTGTGTATATATACATACGTAGTACTTGTGAATGATTTATATGCACTAGATATAATTCATGCAGTTCAGTAGATCTTGAATGTGTTTTCCAGCTCCAGAATCTGTTCGAGCAGCACGTAGGTGAATGCAGCTCTACTCCCAGTCCTCCTTCCTCCACTCCGTCACAAACGCCAGTGACGTTTACGCCCTCTGAAACCAGCAATAGCACACAGAGCAGTAGCTTGGCAACCACATCTGCCAACTTCAGTTCTGCTCCTTCAACGCAAAACGTCAGCTCAGTGACTGGAAACTGGACGTGGGGAAACAGGTAGTATGATGACCAGTAATTATTGCTCATCAAGAAAAGGGGCATTGTACAGAAACCTTGTTATAGATTAGATGCTGACAAATATTTAAGCCAGAAAAGTGTTTCTTGTGTTATTCTTTATAATTTTAAGAGAATGATGAATACGGTGACTTTTGAATGGGCTTTCTTAATTTCTTTCATTCTAATCGGTAAATATTTGAAGAACATAAAAGCCGGGTTATCTCACAGGCCTTCTGAAGACTTAATATTGTGAAATTAAGGTCAAGAGGAGACTTTCATGTTAATAGCTCGAGTGACAAATGTTGCTTTCTTCTTGTTTGCTTTTCAGCTCAGTAAAAGAAAATGAAACCACTACCAGCCTCTTTCAAGTGAGCAGCAGTTTGTTTTATCGAGACGCTCCTCAGTTGCTGTGTTTACTCTCCTTTTCCGAGTGTGTGTATTTTGGGATGAGCGTAATCCGCTCTTTGTGTTTTTGTTTTCAGAACATTGAGGTGATATGTGACAATAAGACGGCCGTACGGTGAGTCCAGTTGGTGTTTTCCACTGT
This sequence comes from Pygocentrus nattereri, assembly GCF_015220715.1. Taxonomy (NCBI): domain Eukaryota; kingdom Metazoa; phylum Chordata; class Actinopteri; order Characiformes; family Serrasalmidae; genus Pygocentrus; species Pygocentrus nattereri. The sequence goes on from NC_051228.1 coordinate 39,302,013, forward strand.
AATCTCCTCACATGGTGCTGAACAGAATGTCTGAAGCTGGTGTTTTCTGACCAGTGGTCCACTGATTCTGCTCGTGCCACAGACACACTGAGTGCACCGTGCTGTTGCAGCTGAGTCAGCCGACCAGTCCGTGCTGCATTGCCCGCATCGTAAGCATCGTACAGGTTAACTCCACCATCCAGGGGCAGGTGATTGGAAACCAAGTACAGAGAGTGGGTGAGTGTGATCACTCATCACAGAGATGGGTGTAACATTGCACAGTCATGTAATAAAAATATAAGTGCTTATTTTGCAGCCATAACATTCTGACCACCTCCTCGTTTCTCCACTCACTGTCCACTTTATCAGCTCCACTGACCGTATAGCTGCACTCTGTAGTTCTACAGTTACAGACTGTAGTCCATCTGTTTCTCTGATACTCTGTTACCCTGTTCTTCAGTGGTCAGGACCCCCATGGACCCTCACAGAGCAGGTACTGTTTGGGTGGTGGGTCATTCTCAGCACTGCAGTAACACTGACGTGGTGGTGGTGTGTTAGTGTGTGTTGTGCTGGTGCGAGTGGATCAGACACAGCAGTGCTGCTGGAGTTTGTAAACACTGTGTCCACTCACTGTCCACTCTATTAGACACTCCTACCTTGTCGGTCCACCTTGTAGATGTAGAGTCAGAGACGACAGCTCATCTGCTGCTGCACAGTTTGTGTTGGTCATCCTCTAGTCCTTCATCAGTGGTCACAGGACCGGCTAGATATTTTTGGTTGGTGGACTATTCTCAGTCCAGCAGCGACACTGAGGTGTTTAAAATCTCCAACAGCACTGCTGTGTCTGATCCACTCAGACCAGCACAACACACACTTACACACCACCACCACGTCAGTGTTACTGCAGCGCTGAGAATGACCCACCACCCCAAACAGTACCTGCTCTGTGAGGGTCCATGGGGGTCCTGACCACTGAAGAACAGGGTAACAGAGTATCAGAGAATCAGATGGACTGCAGTCTGTAACTGTAGAACTACAGAGTGCAGCTATACGGTCAGTGGAGCTGATAAAGTGGACAGTGAGCGTAGAAACGAGGAGGCGGTCAGAATGTTACACCTGATCAGTGTATATACTGTAGAGCTGTATTGTATCAATAGTATTTAAATTTTTGGCGCTGGATGTTGATTTTCCAACAGCTAAAGGACTTTGTAACAGTAGTGATGCTGAGCCTCCAGTTGGAAGCTTTGGGAAGTGTAATGGATCTCTCAGTGCTGAGGCTCCTTGTAATTCAAAAGCCACAGTTAACATCTCGTGGTAAGTTCAGAGGCAAAGCTGTGAAATTTGTTTAGCGGTAGTAAATTAAATAGAACATTTTAAATACATTGCACACATTTTGCATGTACAATTATATACATTACACTGAGTTGTGTTGTTTCAGCAGTGGGAGCAGTGGGTATGTATACGCTACTTTGGGTATTCAGGACCAGATGAACTGCAGCTCTAGTTATGGTACGTATAGGAAACACATGACGCCAGTAACCAGTTCTTCCGTGTACAGTGGATTTATCGGGAGGATTACGCAAGCTCTTCTTTTTAATTATCAGTCATTTTTGTTCTTGAGGTGCACTTTAAATACATGGGTTTCCTTTTTTGCCTTTGGGTGCAAGATTGTATTCTGCCTTTAAATACCCTGTTTGTATTTATTACTGTTTTTAGTTGTACATGGCATGTTTTGATTTATGTAGGTGCTTGCATTTGATCTTAGTGCGCCCCTAATTTCGATAACTATTCTTCTATTCCTCAGAAAAGCCACAGAATTACTGTTACTGCTCCGCCTACTGCAACAGCTCTGGTAAGGATTGGAAATAAATGGCACTTAAATTTTCTTTCTTTTTTTACATAATTGGGAGAGTGCTTTATGTATGTATTTATATATTAGAAATGTCAGTGCTATATTATGATTAATTCCCCCTTTATTAGAGAAATAAGTTTGTGTTTTTTACCAAGGTCTATTATTCTTTTATTCTTTTTTAACTTCTTTATTTCCAAGTTTGTTGGAAATGGATAAACAGCGTTTTGAAATAAAACTCAGAATATTGTAAAAATTGTATGAGGTAATTGTTGAAATGATAGTTTTAACTCTTTCCTTTTCTCTTTTTTATAGCTGCCTATTACAGTTTGAACTTTGGAATTTCAGACCTCAGCCTTGACACCGAACAACTAAGATTACAGGTGATGTAAATTTTCTGTCTTATACCTGTGTATTTATAATATTTTATTTATAGTAATATGAACTCTGCTGTAATAAGTACACAATTGGTATTTTTCTTGCTCTGCACTACAGATTCCCCTTACAATAAGATCACCAAAGTGTAACATTACTGAGTATGTCTCCATCTTTATTTTTTATATAGATTAAAATATTAGACCTATATTGGCTTTATGTTCTTCTCTCTAGAGCTAGTGAAATATTACTCTTTCTTCATTTAGATCTGGGTGTAAACTATGGCATGACATTTCCAATATCTATGAAGTAAGTTGTGTTTTCATCTTAGAAGTGTGTTTTAAACTAGAAGTGAGTTTTAAGCTAGAAGTGAGTTTTAAGCTAGAAGTGTGTTTTAAACTAGAAGTGCGTTTTAAACTAGAAGTGCGTTTTAAACTAGAAGTGCGTTTTAAACTAGAAGTGCGTTTTAAACTAGAAGTGAGTTTTAAGCTAGAAGTGAGTTTTAAGCTAGAAGTGCGTTTTAAACTAGAAGTGCGTTTTAAACTAGAAGTGCGTTTTAAACTAGAAGTGAGTTTTAAGCTAGAAGTGCGTTTTAAACTAGAAGTGCGTTTTAAACTAGAAGTGCGTTTTAAACTAGAAGTGAGTTTTAAGCTAGAAGTGCGTTTTAAACTAGAAGTGCGTTTTAAACTAGAAGTGCGTTTTAAACAGCATCTGCTTCATTTTTAACAGAATTCTACAGTTCAGTGTGCCTCAAAAACAAGGTAAGCTCCGTTTGGCTACAGTGTAGAACTAGTGTGCATGTGTGTGTAGTTTGTCTGTAAATTCGGTTTAATAGTGACGGTTGCACATTTACACCGCGCTGTGCTTTTCTTGCTCTGCCCAGCTGCAGTTTGATTGTGAAACTGAAGTTTGCCATGGATGTGTGTTCAGTCAGTTCAGCATTGATGACTGCTTTGCGACACCAGCCTGGCATTGAGACTAACGGCATCGTCAACAGAACGGGTGTGTATAGTAGGAGAGCTGCACAATAAGTCACACTTTTGTCGTTATATGAGTTTCTGCGATGAATACATTGTTAGAGTGGCGATGACAGAACAGATCTAACGGCCTCATACACGCAGTGCCAGAAAGACATCGTTACTTTACAAGCCCGCTTCGCCGTGCTGGGACTGAACCTGCTGTCCCAGGTGGGAGATGAGTAACGTGACCATTCAGCCAAGCAGCAACTACAAAACACACACTGAGACCTTAAAATGTCGGCCCATAACTCAGCCTTAAGGAAATTCAACCTGAAACGGTAAACAGCACGGCGTAAAATACACAGCACACAGGATAGCTCAGGCTCTCCTGTCTGGCTTCTAGCCAGGCTACTGAAGCCTGACATAATTTGAAAAGGCTGGTTGCTCTTTATATTGTGCACACATTTCAGGATGAATGGGCCAGAAGAAACGACCCAAAATTACTTGGGGGAAAAATGTCTGGTTCCATTGACTTACATTAAAAGTAAAGTAGGTTTTTACCTTCTCCTGTAAAGTCACTGTTTTAGAGATACGAGGTTTTGTTACGACAGAAACGATATATTTATTCGATTTTGTAGCCTTTATTGAAGGAGCTGTTAGGTAACGCTGACAAAAATGTGCTTTTGTAATTTTGTATTTTGCTATTTGTTTAAAAAGAGTCTAGTTAGATTTCTGTTTACACATCCCAAAGCAACGTCTGACTTGTGTCACCTCCAGCCAGAGATGAATTATTTTAACAGCAATTTATTGTTTCTCATATCGTCATCGTGATATGCGACAGCTTTATCAAACATCGCATTTCATGTCAATATCTTGCAGACCTTTTACCTTCAACCATATTTAAACAAAGTGTTTATTTGCATTGGTTGTTCTGTGCTTAAATTGTATTGTAGTTCATAATGATAAATATCAGGATTAATAAAACTAAAAAAAAAGATTCAATGTTCAGATGAAACACTGCATTTTGATCAGTGTATGTGTGACACTCAGCACATTATGCGTAGTATATTGAGACCCGTCTGTTTTTTTTCTTTCAGCTGTATGTAGCTGGAATAATAAACCAAATCTGGACTCACTGCAACTGGACATGCGCGTGTCTGTTAATTTGAACTCTTCGGACTTCTGTCTGGTGCCAAACTTGGACAACTTGCTGAATTACTGGTCAGTCTTGTAGTTCTTTAAGGGGAAGTTCTGCCGATTTCTCAAATATTCTGCGTAATTTCATTGTTAAGATATAAATTAAAAGATATAAATAAGTCATTTGGAATGGTTTAAATGCTCCATCCTTGTAAAAAAACTTGACGGGTTAGAAGTGTTCACAGTGGTGGTGAAAGGAAGAAGACATCTAAAGAGTTTAATGCCTCCAGAGCCTCCTCACAGAACGTTATTACACAGAATGGTTCTGATTATGATGCCTGATGTGTTAACATTCCATTTAAAAACTTAACATAAGACATGAGGCTATGTAGGTTCTCTGGGCATTTTGCATAGTAAATAAAATGAATATATTTGCGGTGTAAACATTGGAGCTCCTGGTTTCTATCATGACCACTGTTAAGAAATACTATATGAGTTTCTCTACAGTTACCCATTGCATGTCAAACTGCTCTGAACGACATTGTTTACGTCTTAGTATTTTATACTTATTATACTGACATTTTGTCAAATTGGTGAAATTCCCCTGTAATCCTACATTTTTGCCTTTTAAATACTGAATAGTGAATGAGCTCTAATGGCTGTGCTGTAATATCCATTCAGCAATGTAAATAATTATTTACTAATTTTAACAAAATCCATTGTCCTTTCTTGGGTATTTTTCCATGTTTTATATCACAGCGAAAAAGGAGCAGATTTAGCTGTACTTCTGAATGAGAGTTGCACCAGTGGTCCGGTTCTGCCCACCAGCCTGCCATCACCAACAGCAACTGAAGTCACAAGTGCTACCACCGCCAGGATCATCACGAACACCACCGAGACATCTCCAGATAACACAACCCCACTTCAGAACACTTCACCTACGTTGGTAACTACAGTGGTTAATGTAACAGCTACCAAAAGTACAGCTGCCCTGAACACCTCCACTCCAGATGTTCCAGCAAAATCTACAGCTTCATACACGAAAGTTACAGCAACAACAGTGAACGCAACAGGTTGGCTTCTGAAACCCACTTATACTGACATTCAGTGCATTTCAGTATATGCAATATATATATAGCATATACAGTGCCTTGTGCAAGTATTCAACAATTTTGAAAGTCCTTAACATCTTCTGGATTATAAATAGTATGTAAAAGATTCTTCACAAGGACACAGTTGCCTTTTAATTGTCCAGACGTCCTGTAATAAAGTAACTGCGAACAATTAGAATTTTTTTTAATTGAAATTATTTTTAAAGGACTATTTCTACTCCTTCTTCTGATTATTATCTTCTATTATTATTTTAGGCTGGATTAAGCAGTTAATGACGATGATGATGATGATGATGAATTTTGTCCATTCCCACCTACAAGCACAGTGCCACTAACTTGGGAATGTGAGGTCTAACTAATGCTAGCTGCTGCTTCTTTTGAGATGCTGCTTATGCAACTTCATTGGACACCTGATTTATTTTTAAATTTAGATTCAGATCTGTTCTAAATTTTATTTGATTTATTTGATGTTCTTTTTTTGATCATTTGTCAGGGTAAAATCTGATGGAAATGTGCAAGAATCAAGGATAAAGATTTAAAATATATATTACAGAAGTCAGATATAAAGTTATACATAAAACATGCATAAATAAGCAAAAGAGTACAAAATAATATGGACGCTCGAAACTCCCAGTGAGCACAGTCAGCTTCGTTACGTCGCACAGATACTAGAAAAAAATCTGTTACTATTAAAACTATTACTATTACTCAAAAAATCTATTACTATTAAAACTATTACTATTACTCAAGAATTAGCTAGAAAGCATGAAAGCAACCTCACTAAGATGTGGGGAAATGTTTTGTTCTCAGATGAGACCAACATTTTTTGGCTCTTTGGCCAAATTTCAAAGTGCTAGGTGTGGCACAAGCCTAATACTTACCATGGCTCAGGAAATATCCATAAAATATCTGTGCTACAGTGAAGCATGGTGATGGTAGTATCTTACCGTGGGAATGCTTTTCAGAAGCAGAATTTTAACAGGCATGTTGTTAAAACTGAAAGAAGATCGGAAGGAGCAAAACTGGAGCAAGATACTACAGTAGAGCCAACTTCAGTCTGCTAGTAAGTCTAAGTACTAAGGCAAGTGAACCTGAGTGTCCTACAGTGGCCCAGTAAGTCTAAGTACTAAGGCAAGTGAACCTGAGTGTCCTACAGTGGCCCAGTAAGTCTAAGTACTAAGGCAAGTGAACCTGAGTGTCCTACAGTGGCCCAGTAAGTCTAAGTACTAAGGCAAGTGAACCTGAGTGTCCTACAGTGGCCCAGTAAGTCTAAGTACTAAGGCAAGTGAACCTGAGTGTTCTACAGTGGCCCAGTAAGTCTAAGTACTAAGGCAAGTGAACCTGAGTGTCCTACAGTGGCCCAGTAAGTCTAAGTACTAAGGCAAGTGAACCTGAGTGTCCTACAGTGGCCCAGTAAGTCTAAGTACTAAGGCAAGTGAACCTGAGTGTCCTACAGTGGCCCAGTAAGTCTAAGTACTAAGGCAAGTGAACCTGAGTGTCCTACAGTGGCCCAGTAAGTCTAAGTACTAAGGCAAGTGAACCTGAGTGTCCTACAGTGGCCCAGTAAGTCTAAGTACTAAGGCAAGTGAACCTGAGTGTCCTACAGTGGCCCAGTAAGTCTAAGTACTAAGGCAAGTGAACCTGAGTGTCCTACAGTGGCCCAGTAAGTCTAAGTACTAAGGCAAGTGAACCTGAGTGTCCTACAGTGGCCCAGTAAGTCTAAGTACTAAGGCAAGTGAACCTGAGTGTCCTACAGTGGCCCAGTAAGTCTAAGTACTAAGGCAAGTGAACCTGAGTGTCCTACAGTGGCCCAGTAAGTCTAAGTACTAAGGCAAGTGAACCTGAGTGTCCTACAGTGGCCCAGTAAGTCTAAGTACTAAGGCAAGTGAACCTGAGTGTTCTACAGTGGCCCAGTAAGTCTAAGTACTAAGGCAAGTGAACCTGAGTGTCCTACAGTGGCCCAGTAAGTCTAAGTACTAAGGCAAGTGAACCTGAGTGTTCTACAGTGGCCCAGTAAGTCTAAGTACTAAGGCAAGTGAACCTGAGTGTCCTACAGTGGCCCAGTAAGTGTAAGTACTAAGGCAAGTGAACCTGAGTGTCCTACAGTGGCCCAGTAAGTCTAAGTACTAAGGCAAGTGAACCTGAGTGTTCTACAGTGGCCCAGTAAGTCTAAGTACTAAGGCAAGTGAACCTGAGTGTCCTACAGTGGCCCAGTAAGTCTAAGTACTAAGGCAAGTGAACCTGAGTGTTCTACAGTGGCCCACTCAAGTCCTGGCTCCCTTTTAGAATGTGGCTCTATCTGAAAATTGTTCAAGGATCATTCAAGCAATCTGAGCAACCAGCTACAACCAGGACAAATGGGGAAACATCACGGTGTGTCTGCTGCATCTGCTACATACTTACTGCAAAAGACTTAAAGGTGCTATTGCAACTGTAGGTGGCTCTACTGAGTTTGAACTGTTGCGCTTCCAAGAGATTTTTTTAAGAGGTTTTTTAATTTTGTTTAAATATCTGTAGACAAATAACGCAGCTTCACTTTGAAAATTAATCTTATGTCTTACGAGTTCACAATAAAAATATTGATTGGCAAAATAAGTATCGTTTGTAGTCTAGAAAAGCTTCAAGAGTGTTTATACTTCAGCAAGGCACTGTAGATATGAACTGAGCTGAATCAGGTAAACGGTGTCAATTGGGATGTTAATTGCATCCTTGCTATTACTTGAATGATGTGCAGTGTAAAATAAGGTAAACAGACTGAATTCTACATTTAATCCACCTCCTACAGTTTCTACCCTCAGTGCGGAAGTGAAAGCTGAAGAGCTGCTGAAACTGAGCGGTAACGTTTCTGCTCTGAGCTCCGCCCAGATCGACCAGCTTGTGACTCAGCTAGAGGAACTTCTTTTAGGGCCCACTGTCAGCCTGGCTCTGGGGAGCATGTCTATCAACATTGTCAGCAATTTACTGGACGCACCGGCAAATACGCTGGCGTCCACTTCAAGCAGGTGAGATGAACAGCTGGACTGTTGCTTAGGTCAGTGTCTTTACTTTCATTGTAGTTGTGAATAGAACGGCCTGGTGAGGTATAAATGACTGCAGTGAGGCATTAAGGCAAACTGGTTTATTAGTGGTATTTATCGATCAGAGATTGTACAGATAAATTTATGGAGCATTGAGTTGAACTGTGAACTGTTTCAACCCCGTAATGTTTTTGTAATGCAAATCGATTTCTGAACAATAATTATGACAAAATGTTGAATTTTCAGGTTTGATAGTACTGTCACATGCTCGATGCTACTTTTACCGACCTCATGGCTCTTCCACTCCTACTTATTTTACTTTACGTTAAGTTGAAATTGAACCAAAAATAAATGCTGCCATGCTTTGGAACTTCAGGTTGGTTCAGCGTGATTTGCAGCGGTACAAAAACCACGCTAAATTGACTGGACATCTTATCCTAGAGGAGTTAAGGGAATTCTAGCCCTGGTACTAATATAAGTTAATAAAAGCTCCTCTCATCCATGTCTCTGGCCTGAAAACAGGATCAGGAAAAGGTAACAAATAATATTAAATAATATGTACGTATAATGTTTTATTCACTTTTACTATTAACACATGGTGTTATTATTATGTGCCTTTAAAAGACAGAGGTAGAGTAAGTGTCCCACTGTCTCTGCTGCGAGTGATTTACTGTCTTTGCAGTATTTTTGTTTGACATTGTTTTTGTTTTGTTTTTAGTTGAATTATGAGAATTGTGAAATTATAATACTCCATGAAAATCACTTGCAGTTGAAGTTTGTCTAGCAGGTATAATTAAAAAATACTACCGCCTAATTATTATGTTTTCATTATTCATTTAATTGCTAGGCCGTTCTCATTTTGTAATACTAAGTCATTATTTTGGGATATTTCATAATTTTGTGATACCATCAAAAGCATATAGCATTTAGCATATAGCAAAGAGTTTCTCAAAACATTGACTTAGCATCTCAAATTAATTATATAGTATTTCAAAATAACAGCTTGTTATCTCAAAATAATTGCATAGCAATTCAATAAAAAAAATGTAAAAATAATAATTACTTGCTGGATTTTTATGTTTTATTTGGTGGGAAAGGGCTTCCATAAGGGAAAGCTAATCGCCACAAACCTACACCAGAAGATACTCATGAACTCACATGTTTACAGTAATATCCACCAAGTAGGTTTCAAAAGATATTGGGTTATTCAATGTTATATTATTAAAAATGTGAATTTTATTTTGTAAAATTTCATTAACCCAGTTTAAAAATGTTTGAAAAGCCTTTTAAACCATAAACAGAATAGAAAGTCGGTCAAAGCTGCAGCGGACTGTGTGTATTGGTTGGGGAAGAGGGGGCCGATATAACTTAAAATCATGATTTTTTTAACTAGAAAATATTTGGCCAATTATTAGATGTTAAGCAGGCTATATTCTATACAGCCGTGTCAATGTGTTGAATAAGCACATGAAACTATTTCTCTTCTGATTTGATCAGGATCATTCGAATTGTGGACAGTGTTGGCCTGAAGCTGGTGGTGCAGGGACAGAGTGAGACTATTCTCTCAACATCTGTTGCTCTGGCAGTGAATAAAGTGGATGGGGTTAATTTTCAGCAGACCTCATTCACTCTGATTGACTCCTCCAATGTGCAGGTAATACTTCAGAAACCAGTGCTCATGCTGTTAGGAGCAGTGCCTTTAGGATCTCGGACCTTCTGCAATGGTAACTTAGTGTCAGGGATCTAGGAGCAGTAATGTCTGTGTTTACTTGCACTTAGAAAAGAACTGAAACCATTTTGACTTGAAGCAGGAGTTTCCAAAACGCTTACACAGTGTTGATAAGTGAAGAGGTGATGAAACACAGCGGTAAACAGGCCCCTGCCCCGACTTTTTTGGAACATGTTGTTGGCATCAAATTCAAAACGGGCATATATTTTTCAAAAAACAATCAAATTTCTCAGTTTCAACATTCGATTTTTCGTCTTTGTAGCGTTTTCCTTTAAAAATATGGTTTACATGATGAGTCATTTGGCAGTTCTGTCAGTAAATGTTTATACAGAACAAATTTTTGTAGATGATTTTTACGAATTCTTCTGTGATTGGTACTTGTAAATTAAGCTGTGTGGGTAAATGGAGTTTTCACAGGCTACTGCTTGATTCAGCATAGATACCAGAAGAATTTAGGGAAAGCAAATGTTCCAGAAACTCCTTTTTACTTTGTTGCTCCGGTGCTCAAACGTTGGATAAAACTTGATGGATAGGATAGATTGTTAGAGTGCAGTGGTTGTAGATTATTTAGTCAGGGCTTCTATTGTGAGTGAGTTTTGAGTCAACAACCTCAGTTCTTTTCTAAGTACAAGGAAAACAAGGAGCGCAAGGAAACGCATTCAAATAATTGTTACTTGAGAGATTAGACTGGCAAATACTAGAATATTCCCTTAGAGCAGGGGTGCTGGAGTCCAGCACAGTTTGGTAAACCTGGCAATTAGCTGATGAGCCGAATCAGGTGTGCTTGAGCAGGAGCATCACCAACATGTGCAGGAATTCATCCCTATAGGGCTGGAGATCCCCATCTTTGCTGTAGGGCATCAGCTGCTGTCACAGAAAGTTCTGCTCATTTGATTATATGGAAGTCTAGGTGCTCTCTCTAGAGGCATTAAAATTATGGATCAGATATGGATCATTGAGCTGCTTTAAGGTTCTAAACTGATCTTTTTGGTGTATGTTAGATTAGCAGTGGCTCCAGGTCCAGTAGAAGCATCAAGGCCAGAGATCTGCCTCCTCAGGGATCTATCGTTCTCCCAGCCTCCCTCACGGGCAACCTCAATCCCCAGCAGCAGCAGCTAGTGTCCAGAGTCCAGTTCAATTTCTACCAGAAGAGCACTCTCTTCCAGGTGTGTAGTACTGCTCCTCTTCCTAGGTGCTTTTGTTATTCCTATCTGTTTGTAGATTGAATGTTCCAGGAGATGTCTGAAACAGTTTCGTAGCTCTAGCACTTTTTGAGTTCAGGGTACTTCTTAGGTAGGCCCTTTTAATTTACTAGTGCTTAAAAGTGTATCATACCTTCATATTCGCTAATGCACTTTAGTGGACTTCTCTGGCCGGTAAACTTGCATAATGTTTGACATTTCTTAGTTCCAGCATGTACTTCATTTGTATAAAAGTATAATGCTCTTATCTCTGCAATGGCAACGTGTAGGACAGTGCACTAAATCCAAATGAAACCAGGCTGATCAGCGGAGTTCTGGGCTCCAGTGTGGCGAACCTGTCGCTCTCCGGTCTACGAGACAACGTATTAATTACACTGAGGAACACCGAGGCTGTTTCGGTCAGTAGAAGAATCATAAACATGCCAGTATTTCTAGTTGTTAATTCCGAACTAAATCTTTCTTTTGTATACTTTATATGTTACTAATAGCTGTGCAAACCTTTTTTGGTAAATAATGTGTTACTGGAATTCTCTTGACAGGCCAATTCCTCAGTATCCTGTGTATTTTGGGATTTTGGCTTAAATGGTAAGGGCAATCTCTCCATGAGGGAGTTCTCATTACACTTACTTCTAATAACACAAAGTGCAAAACTCATGCCGACCATAGGAAGGTTGTTGTGTGGCTGTTTTGACTGCATGATCATAATAAAATCCTCCCTCATCCATGACTGCTTTGAATAACTTCGTAAGGATTTTAATCATTTCATTTAAATGTAAACACAAATAATTTTGGCCTCTATTAAACACGTACTTCAGAGAATGTTGATGTAATGATTGTTTATTATCTGTGTAATCTTTTGTTTGTTTTATTCATTTCTGATTGATGAGTTATCCTGTCTTAACTGAGTAGTTGCCTGATTTGTTGATTTGCAGGTGGCTCTGGTGGCTGGAGCTCCAGAGGCTGCACTGTGCTGAACAGCACTGTGAATGAGACGCTGTGCGGCTGTAACCACCTCACCAGCTTCGGTGTGCTGCTGGTAAGTATTCCATACATTAGATAGTTTTTTCCTCATTCTATATATGGTCAATCAGCCAAGTCTTACAGGGTCTCTGTAGTTTTGAACTGGAGCTATGAGGTCGGCCAGTGAGCGTGATGGCTGTTGATCATCCACCAACGAGCATCAGGCTGACCTCGTGACTGAATCAACACACAGTGAATGTGTTTACATGCACTCAGTAATACAATCATAATTGGATTTCTGCAGTTAAAAAATAAGCAAGCAGAGTTGCCGCAAGACGGCAGCGAAACAACTGGAGTGGCGCCGAAACTCCAGTTGTTAACGAAGTTCTTAACGAAATGAAGGGCTATTTAAATATTCTCTATTTTCTAGACGATGTATGTTAATTTTTTCAGGTAATGTGGTGCAGTGTTTACGCTTACGTCGCGTCTTCTGTGAGTTTATTGGCTGGTTGTAAAGCAGAAATCTGCTTACTGTGTGACTCATGTGGTCTTCACCATAGTGGAGTTTGGAGTCTGACTGTTTGAGGCTGTGGACAGGTGTCTTTTATACAGATAACGAGGTCAAACAGGTGCCATTAATACAGGTAATGAGTGGAGGACAGAGGAGCCTCTTGAAGAAGTTACAGGTCTGTGACAGACAGAAATCTTGCTTGTTTGTAGGTGACCAAATACTTATTTTCCACCATTATTTGCAAATAAATTCTTTAAAAATCAGACGATGTGATTTCCTGAATTTTTTTTTTCCTCATTTTGTCTCTCAGAGTTGAGGTCTACCTATGATGTCAATTACAGGCCTCTCTCATCTTTTTAAGTGGGAGAACTTGCACAACTGGTGACTGACTAAATACTTTTTTCCCCACTGTAGACCCTGAATTTTCACATTATCTGATTACAAAATCAGATTTTCTGCAGTTATCGGATTATTAAGTGCATGTAAACGCACTCATTGTCTCAGACCACTTTAAGTTGTTAAGTAGTATTAAATCCTCTTGCTTGTTTTTTGTGAAACCTTATTACTTACTGTATAAAAATTGACCAAACGTCCTGGTTAATCAACAACAACAGGGGTAAGGAGAAAATATTGGAAATTGTATATTTTTTGTTTCTTTGGGCATGTTGGAAGTCCTCTAATAGACGAAGGACAAATCCAAAGTTCTCTTCTGTCCAAAAAAGTAGCCCACATAGTCATACAGGCTACAGCCCACGCATATCAGCAACAAAGGCTTCTTCGGGGCGTGTCTAGAAGTGCTTCATATGCATAGATTGGTTCCACTGCTATGGAAGATGCATAGATCGTGGTTGGGCGAGGAGCAGCCTGAATGGGTTATATCACTATTGAAAAGTTTGGAATCACTGTGTTCATTAACATAAGTTTGTTGAAAATGTTCTGAAATTTTAATAAGTTTAACACCCAGAATGTCTTGTATTCCAAAAGTGGGGATCAAATCTCAAGGCAGATAACATTTCAGGCAATGACTATATATACATAGACACTTACAGGATATTATGTAATTATTTAAGCATTTGTAGTTTAATATGTTTAATGTAATATTGAATAAAACACCTTCCGTTAGTCCCGAAATAATATGTTTAAATGCTGTTGTAAACTGTCAGTTCATTAATTGTCCTTCAGTTGATTAGTTATAATGTGTGTATTGATTTGACTGCATGACATTTTCCCCTCTCAGGACCTTTCCAGACAGGGCATAACTAATCGCTTGCAAGCCACCATCCTCACCTACATCACCTATATTGGCTGTGGCATCTCTGCCATTTTCCTTTCCATCACTTTGCTTACCTACTTGGCTTTTGAGTGAGTTGGTACCAGTCACTTAAAAAAACAATGTACAGTTACATGGACAGTAACAGTTTTTGGTCAGGTTTAATCTCAATATATTTGATAATATATATAAATATGTGTTTCCATTGTGGTAGAATAACTTGTGCATGTGCACATTTGGTTATTTAACTGTGAAACTGTATTAAATGGTGCTTATTTCTCCTGTTACAGGAAACTGCGTAAGGATATGCCATCTAAGATCCTGATCCAGCTGTGTTTGGCTCTCCTGCTGCTAAACCTAGTGTACCTGTTAGACTCTTGGCTGGCCCTGTACCCCAACGCCGTAGGCCTCTGCATTTCCACAGCATTCTTCCTGCACTACTTCCTGTTGGCCTCTTTCACCTGGATGGCCCTGGAGGCTGTCCACATGTACTTCGCCCTTGTCAAAGTTTTCAACACCTATATTTCTCGCTTCATGCTCAAACTGGCATTGGCTGGCTGGGGTATGTGGACAGATGTCCTGTCTGTGGTATTTTTGTTAACCTGTTTGATTGTTGTGCTGTAAAAATGAAGGAATATAAAATGATCACATACTTTCTGTTCAAAGGCATTCCTCTGGTTGTGGTCATCATCGTAATAGCCATTGATAAGGACAACTATGGGCTTGTTTCCTACGGGAAGTTCGAAGATGGATCCACAGATGACTTGTGAGTAGCATTTGCTGATACTTCTAATAATTACATGGACAGAAAACAAATGTCTTAAGTTAAGAGATACTTTTTTAATTCCACAAACGGGGAAATTCCACCTCCGCATTTAACCCATCCGTGAAGTGAAACACCACATACACACTAATGAACACACACACTAGGGGGCAGTGAGCACACTTGCCCAGAGCAGTGGGCAGTCCTATCCAGATCTTCCTAACATCTCTTGACGCCTCATACTGGGGATTGAACAAGCAACCTTACGGTTACAGGGCCAGGTCCCTAACGTCCAGCCCATGACTGCCCCCCAGTGGATTTTGGCCCTGATCTAGGATCTTTAGCCTAAATCTTCGGATTACATTGTGTAGCAGAGCTGACCTTTTGATCTTGTTGTCTTTTCTTACACAGCTGCTGGTTGAAGAACAACATCGCTTTCTACGTTGCAGTGGTGGCATATTTCTGCGTGGTTTTCTTGCTGAACCTCAGCATGTTCATTGTGGTGATGGTTCAGCTTTGTCGCATTAAGAGACAAAACCCTCATAACGTACAGCACCGCAGTGGCCTTCAGGACCTCCGGAGTGTGGCTGGACTCACAGTGCTTCTTGGCCTCACCTGGGGTTTTGCCTTCTTTGCATGGGGACCTGTTAACCTTGCCTTTATGTACCTATTTGCCATCTTTAACACGCTGCAAGGTAAGCACTGCAACTTTTTCCAACCCTTCCACTGTGTTACGTCACAGCGCTCCTAAATAAAGTATCTCAGATGAGAAGATGGTATGATGCAGATGTACACTCACCAGCCACTTTATTAGGTACCTTTTCAATTGCTTGTTAACACAAATAGCTAATCAGCCAATCACATGGCTGCAGCTCAGTGCATTTAGGCATGTAGAGGTGGTCAAGACGACCTGCTGAAGTGCAGACCGAGCATCAGAACGGGGAAGAAGGGGGATTTAAGGGGCTTTGAACGCGGCGTGGTTGTTGGTGCCAGACGGGCTGGTCTGAGTATTTCAGAAACTGCTGATCTGCTGGGATTTTCACGCTCAACCATCTCTAGAGTTCACAGAGAACGGTCCGACAAAGAGGAAACATCCAGCGAGCGGTCAGTTGTGTGGACGACAATGCCTTGTTGATGTGAGAGGTCAGAGGAGAACGGGCAGACTGGTTCCAGATGATAGAAAGACAACAGAAACTCAAATAACCAACCAGAATCTCTGAGGAACGTTTCCAACACCTTGTTGAAAGTCTGCCATGAAGAATTAAGACAGTTCTGAAGGGAAAAGGGGGTCCAGCATTTTACTAGCATGGTGTACCTAATAAAGTGGTGACACCATAGGAATGAAACTTGGATATAACTTAAAGTGGTCAGCTCGTTTGGTCCCATTTGCAGAAATGTGAGGGGTGCACTCACTTTTGTGAGATACTGTAACTTATGTGTGGTAAACGCTATATGAACCTCTCTAGTACAGGATTAGGATTAAGAAAAAAAGACACGTGAATAAGAACGAGGCTGGCATAGAATCATCCCAGTTTAACAGACCTTATCTCTAGATGACAGTAGATAAATAATCTGTTGAAATAAACCCTTCCATTAGGAAAGAGGAGAGTGTTTCAACTATAAGTCAACCATCATAGTGAGAGACTAAATAAGCAGCATTTAGTGGCGTGGTCAGTGCAAGCAGCGTTAATAACAGCCGGGTCAGACATATGATTCCCTGGAAGCGCCACACCAACATAATCTGTTCTCATTAAACACATCACAGAGCTGATGCTGCACAGGAAGGTTGTTTTTACAGAAAGTGACTTCAGGCTAAAAAGCATAGACGCCTTTTGCTACAGACGAAACATTTCTCCTCTGTACTGGCCTTAATGTAGAACTTTGTTTGCTTTCTATTTTAGAAAGCATAAGCATTTGTATATTGATAGTATCATTGTTGACTAGGGCTTTGTGGCTGCTCAGGATGCAAATAGTCTCGTTTCCACATTCAGCTGGAATTTTGTTCACCGTATGATGGCGAAGAACCTGCTATGAGGTGTATCTGCTTAGTTAATGGAGCGTTCCTGTCTCTTTTCCCTTCCAGACGTTGCTCAGAGGCCTGCAGACCTATAGGAGTAAAACTGTCAGAAAATGTTTGGTGATTTAAACCTTAAGATAAATGAGTTAAGCACATCCAGCCTTTTTCCCAGGGAATGAATGTTAAACCGGGCAGGTGTATTTAAAAATAACGATGACTTGGGTCTGATGACACAGATGACGTTGTTTGGACTGTCTCTCCGCTCCTGTAATGTTGGCATAGGCATAGTTTTGGATTATTATCATAGATCTGACACTCTGCACCTGACGTTTCCTATCTCACACATTCCTCGCTTTGGTTGCGAAGCTGGAATGTAGATCTTCAGAACCCTTGTTCTCCTCCCACAGGGTTTTTTATCTTTGTGTTCCACTGTGCCGTGAAGGAGAATGTTAGGAGACAGTGGAGGATTTATCTGTGCTGTGGAAAATTCAGGCTGGCGGAGAACTCTGGTAAGTTTGTTCTTCATCTACTGCTTTGGATTATTTCTGCAGTGGGATGTATGCGCATGCATGTTTGTGTTAGGACAGTCATATGATTGAACACTCCCTGTCAAATGACATTGTAGCTCGTCATGCGGGGCACAAGGAGGACACTGGAGGCAGGATTCATGTTTGCAGCGGCTATTTTCCCTTTATTTTCCACTTAAAATACACAAAAACAAAGCCAACGCTGCGCTGCTGCTTTTCAGTGGGTTCTACCTAGACCTCTTAGTCCTTTCCTTCACTGGGGCTTTTCAGCTCTTCACTCAGGCTCTTCATCTTCTGCTCCCTCTCTGCACCCCAGCCGAGAGGGAACGAGAGCTCGCTGCTCCGCCTCCCCGTTATTTTTCGGTTTTTGATGTAATTTGAAAATGCCGGTTGTCCTTTACATTGTGTGTAAATTTCTAAATAAATGGACCAAATGAAACGGCCCAAAACGACCCGAAACTGGTTCTATTGATTTGTATTAACAGTGTTGTATTGTATTTTTTCCTTCTCCTGTAAAGTCACCGTTTCAGAGATGTAAGGTTTTGTTCCGACAGCAGCGATATCATAAAAAATTAAAACGCAAAATGTGCCAGAATTTTTTCACAGGCCACATTTTATGATATCTTTCCCCCAATATGTCTCTCTAGAGAATGGGTAAACTATTTAATCAACAAAACATGTCACTTGGCCCGGGCCACCAGACTGTAGATTTGAGCACTCGGCATGTTTTTTTTAATAGTTTCATGCAGCATGTGATCTTCGTTGATGTGGTCTGGATTAACTTTGTTTGAAGATGTTCTGTTCTTCTGTTTTTGCGACAGACTGGAGTCACACTGCCACTCAGAAGACCAAGAAATCCTCTGTGAATAGGGTTGGCCTGGCATCAGTGAAATCTTCAAATTCCAATAACTCGTCCAGCTCCGCAACCTTCCTGGTCAGCAACGGCTCAGGATCAGGATCAGGATCAGGATCAGACGGGTCACTGGGGATCAGTGAGTGTCGGCCACTGCGTGCCACTTCCTCAGTTTATTCATTAGACTGTCACTGCTCCACTGCCCACTCTGCATAACTCTCACACTGCAGTACTCGGTGCAGCTTCTTCCTTCCCTGCTCTTCATAAGTCTTTTCTCCTGCTGTCTTTCACAGTTTATATAGTATCACACATATAATGGACAGGTTTATACAGCAGTTAGTTGGGCCACACAAGCTGATGGGTTGAGAAGTGTTCTAACTGTGCTGTTATTTCAAGTCCAGTCAGCTTTATTGTCAGTGCTACAGTGTGTACAGGACATACAGTGAACTGAAACTGCGTTACTGTGGTGGAACAATAACATTAAATAGATGAGAAACAAGAAAAGTGTGAATTTAAATAGACACTAAAACAAACACTAAACACTAATCGTAAAAATAAACACTAACTGTAGAAAAATCAGACAATAAAAAATACATAATAATAAAATTAAATAAATAAATAAACACTGCATCACTCCGCTGAGACGCTGTTGCTAAGCAACCACTCTGACAGCTGTAGGAGTCGCTCGAGCCATTTGAACGTTTTTACTTCTCACTTTGCCGCAAACAGAAAACGGACGCTGTTAAGGTCACATCTGACCGACAGCCGGTTTGGTCCGACTCTGAAGACGAGACGACGCTAAATTCCCAAACGGTCAGTTGGTCCGTGTGGAGCTGGAGAACGAACTGCCGGCTGAGCAGCGAGTGGGCGGAGCTCGTTACTCTGACGTAGCAACGAGCTGCTCGTTAAGGAGCTCTAATTAGGAGGAAGGAACTGAACATTAAAACATATTAAAGCCGCGTTCACGGCCAGTTTATTCATTTCTTACTGTATTTATTTAACTGCTGTATTAAAGCAGTAGAGCACTCGAGGAGGGAGTTATCACCACTAACATCACGGCTGGGATGATCTACGGACATCAAACCACAGCCGGGATGATATTTCAGGATAACTCACTCCCTCTTTGTGTTCTACTGCTTAACTATGCAAAGTTTGGAATTTTCTGGTCAATTAACATGTTTTGTTGATTTTCTAAGTGAAGTAATTCTCTACAGAGAACACACCGCTACACATTTTAATGCATAATTACTGTTTATTTACTAAATTTGACATATTGGAAAAAAGAAACACAAAATGTGGCCTGTGCAAAAGTTATGTAACCTTTTATATCGTATGCTTTATGTTTTAGGCTTATTAAGGCTTATTATTCAGTAACTGCAGGGCCCTTAGTGCAAATGGGTTGAGCTATTCTTGGATTATACACTCTTAAAAGTGATGGTTCTTTAAGGGTTCTTCAGTAAAGAAATGGTTCTATATAGGGCAGTGAACTCTCACAGAACTCTTTGCATGACTAAAGTGTTCATTCCTTGTTCTGAATGTGCTGTAAATGGTTCTATATAGAACCTTTTTTTAAAAGTTCTGCATAGCATCCAAAAGGGTTCTTCTGTTGTTACAGGATGAATAGATCAATAGATGAATGTATTTGGGTGCTATATAGAACTCTTTTCAAAAAGGATCTATCTAGAACCATCTACGGCACATTCTCCATCAGTCTGAACGCTTTCATGATGCAGAGAACCCCTTAATCATGCAAAGGGTTCTTTGAGTGTTAAAATGAGTGTAAAAATAGAAATGGCATAAAAATGCCATATTTCAGTTTGTCTTCACTTAGAAAATCATCAGAACACGTAATTAGAGCAGGACAATTCAAACATGCATCACAGAGCAGGTACAGTTTGGGTGGTGGGTCATTCTCAGCACTGCAGTAACACTGACGTGGTGGTGGTGTGTTAGTGTGTGTTGTGCTGGTCTGAGTGGATCAGACACAGCAGTGCTGCTGGAGTTTTTAAACACTGTGTCCACTCACTGTCCACTCTATTAGACACTCCTACCTGGTCAGTCCACCTTGTAGATGTAAAGTCAGAGACGACAGCTCATCTGCTGCCGCACAGTTTGTGTTGGTCATCCTCTAGTCCTTCATCAGTGGTCACAGGACGCTGCCCACAGGACGCTGCCCACAGGACACTGTGACACACTAACACACCACCACCATGTCAGTGTCACTGTAGTGCTGAGAATGACCCACTACTCAAACAGTACCTGCTCTGTGAGGGTCCATGGGGGTCCTGACCACTGAAGAACAGGGTAACAGAGTATCAGAGAAACAGATGGACTACAGTCTGTAACTGTAGAACTACAGAGTGCAGCTATACGGTCAGTGGAGCTGATAAAGTGGACAGTGAGCGGAGAAACAAGTTGGTCAGAATGTTACGCCTGACCGGTGTGTATATAGTCCAACCCATATGTTACACCTCAGCTGTTTTCTACCCACTGCTTGTTTTTTACCAGTCAGTGGTGATTTTGTTCATCTAAAATCAACATCCCAAAGTTTTTTTTTCCCCACAGTAAAACAAACAAAATATGAATGAAATATAAAAATGCCAAGAAACGACAATCAGTCTATTCATCATTACTAATCCAGCAGAATTTCCTGTTTTGATTCCACTTTCTTAGAGGTCTTCGAGGCCAGTGTACCCGTTTGATATGCTTTACAGTGACGGCGTAATTGTTTCTGCATGTAGGCTGATTATTTTTTTGAAAATATCTTTCTATAACCATAGGCAGCCCATTTGACGACAGAGAAATCACGGCACAGGAGACGAGCTCAGATGTGGTCCTGAATGAAATCAACAACAGGTACCGGAGCCAGAGGTCCTACTGACCGGAGAGCCAGCAAATGACAGGCTGGGTTTCCCAAAAGCTTCTCAGCACAGAGATGCTTATTAAAGCGTAGAGGGAGCATCACACTGAACACTCTCTCTCCAGTTAAGATGATCTGAACACGGTTTGGAAACCATGCCAGTGCCATGTATCGTGTGTATGTTGTACATAATATACTTACATTATTTATGACAGTACTCAACCTTTCATATATACTGAATAAAGACTTTAAATAATAGTGTTAACAGTCGACCCTAAACCATTACAGAAATTCAATAACACTATAAGGCTTTAGTCTATCGAGTTTAAAACGACTGATTAATGTGCTGTCAGTAAAAGATAAGCACTGTCTTACTGTGTATAGAATTAAAGTATTTGTTATTTTTATACTTATTAAATCATTTCATGTATGGAATACTTGTTCTTGATCTTGACTTAGCTTGCTATTCATTTCACAGTGGATCAAAATAAAGTATTCATAATAATGTCTATACACACACACACACACACACACACACACACACACACACACACAAACACACACACACACACACACACACACATGTAATGCTCCTGTCAGAAACAAGATCCATTTTCGTTGTTTTTCAGTTCATGCTATAATCTGAAAATGCCTGTTGCTCTTTACATTGTGTGTAAATTTCATGATGAATGGATCGAAAGAAACGGCCCAGATTGCCTTGGTAAAAATTCTGGTTCTGTTGACTTCCATTAAAAGTAAAATAGGTTTTTTCCTTCTCCTGTAAAGTTACTATTCTGGAGATAAGAGGTTTTGTTCAGTCAACAGCGATATAAACAAAACAAAACCTCGTATCTCTGACTTTGTTGTTAGGTCAAAATCTGGAAATGCCTGTTGCTCTTTACATTGTGTGTAAATTTCAGAATGAAAGGACTACTTGGAAAGACGTCCGGTTCCATTGACTTCCATTAAAAGTGAAGTGTGTTTGTCCTTCTCCTGTAAAGTCAGCATTTTGGAGATACGAGGTTTGTTATATATATAAAGTGCAGGTCGTTTAGATGTTAACATATGTTATACTGTTAAATGTGCATTTTTACAGAACGATATGTGTTAAGTAAACTGAATGTGTGTGTAATAAGACATGTTCTGGTCTCGCTGTTCTCCTGCTGATGCACTTTAAACATGAGCGCCCTTACAAGGTCATTTGAATTCACTGACCAGCAGACTGTAACACTATGATCACTTTTGCACCATCAGTTTTTCCAGGAGCTAAAATTCCGCAAGATCCCCGATTGGCTGTTCTGCTGCAGCCCCGCCCTGTTAACTCCAGCTCCTCTGTTCCTCATTCTTGAACTCATTGGGACAAACAGTCGTACGAAAAAGTTTTAACACCCCAAAATTACGTTTTGCTGATTTTCTAGGTGAAGCTAGGCGAAGATTTTCTGCTCATTTTAGTGCATCGTTTCTCTTTAGCATATAAGATTTTACTGTGACGCCGGAATCTGATTTTCACATGGATAAATTAAATTTATAAGATCAAGATAAATAGAAAATCGAAGCTAAAACAGCTCACTGTAGTAATTAGACTTTCTGCGTGTCCGTGTCATTTTTACTTTTAATAAATGTTAAACTTTAATTCATGATAGTAAAAACTGTGACTGCATTTATAATAAACTTGAAAAAGGCTTGAATTCTTACCAATAAGACATTTTTACTTGTTAAAATATATTTCCTACAATTAAAAGTTGAATTTTAAGATGCTGTAATATGATTTTTATGTTTTGTTTCCTAGTATAAACAACATTTCTAGATTAAAAAATATGTTAAATAAAAATGAAAAGCGTTTGTACCAGTTTAATATGATTGATTAGCCTGCAGTTCATCCTTTAACATTGGTAGCTCTGTTTTTGAGAATTTTGATTTCCTTTGACGCGTCACGCAGCCACAGAGAGCTTCACTAGTGTGGGTAATCAATATGTGTGACCTCCTTTACGTGTAAATCTAAACGTGTAGATTAATTGGCTCTTGACCACGACAGCGTTAGATAGACACCTGTGCACTGATCACTGCCGGTGACGTTTTGAGTAGGTCTTGTTTACTGTGCAGGTATGTTTTTCATGTTTTATCAATCTGGCCTTTTGTGTTTTATTTTTTTCCTCAATATATTCAATTTTGCAAATAAACAGTAATTATGCACTTAAATGTGCAGAAGTGTTTGTTATTTTATTTCACTTAGAAAATCAACTAAGTTCACTTGACCAAGGGCACCTAAACTTTTGCATATGACTGTCCTCCCCCGATTGAGCGAGTGTGAGGTTTTGCTCATATCCCAGCAAAACTAAGATATTTTCTGTCTTCTTTTAAAATTATTTGTTGTTACCTTTCAAATAATAATAAATGAATCCAGTAATGCCAAAATGCCTCTGTCAAATTATTTTAAAGAACTCCTCCAAAAAAAAAGTTTTAATGATGCTCAAAAGAGGTACTGTCCACATAAGTCCACGCAAACTCGTGGTGTTCCTGCTTAGTACATTTAAATGCAAATTAATTGCAAAGGCACATCACTGTCTACTAAAAGCATGACCCTTTGTTATGCCCAGGTGCCCAAATGAACATCATGCTATACTGTGACAATATTTTGTCTTGTACCTTTCAAATCTACATTCATTACGATGACATCACTGTTTTAGGACAGTATATTGTGTGCTTTTCAAACCCTCGTGTGGTGTTGGTGTGTTTGTTACTCAGTGTCTGCTGGACCCACCACATTATTCTTTTAAATCATTACAGTCATAAAATTTTATGTAAAAATACCAGATGTTTAAAATATAACAAGTGTCCAGTGTTGGGTTCTACTGTAGCAGCTGTAGCCAGTCAGCAGCCTGTCCATGTTGTACACACACACACACACAGCAGGCCATTTAGGAGGAGAACAGACTGAAGGACACAGCACCTCCACACTTTTACTCCCCGCAGGTTCAGCCCAGCACCACATGTGTAATATAAATGTGTGGGGGGTGAACAGAGTGAAGCTCTGAAAATGTGTGATTGTATATGTTCTTCACAGAAAATGAGCAAAGACCAAGAATCCGAGGGTGGATTAATAATAAATCACATCATTTTTTTCTTGGTAAACATTGAAAATGGGAGAGCTCAGTGACTTTAAACATGGCACCATCATAGGATGCCACCTCTGACACAAGTCAGCTTCTCTGTCCTGCTAGATCTGCCCCTGTCTACTGTAAGTTATTGTTGTGAAATGGAAATGTCCAGGAGCAACAACAGCTCAGCCACAAAGCGGTAGACCACCCAAGCTCACAGAGGGGGGCTGCTGAGTGCTGAAACGCACAGAGTCTATCCTCAGTTGAATCACTAACAAGCTCCAAACTGCCTCTGGAAGCAACATCAGCAAAAGAACTGCACGCTCGGAGCTTCACGAATTGGGTTTCCATGGCTGAGCAGCTGCACAGTGCCAAGTGTCGGCTGGAGTGGAGTGAAGCGCTGCCACTGGACTCTGGAGCAGTGGAATCGTTTTCTGTGGAGTGACCAATCAGCTTCTCTGTCAGTCTGATGGACTGAGTTTGGGGTGGAAGAACTTGACTGGCCCTCACAGAGTCCTGACCTCAAGCCCATCACACACCTTTGGGATTAAATAGAGCAGAGATTGTACGTGTCTGACCTCACAAACGCTCTTCTGGATGAATGGACACAAACTCCCACAGACACGTATTATTTTATACTAACGCTGTTTGCTGTCCGGTGTGGTCCAGAGGAGGATGGGTTCCCTTTTGAGTCTTGGCTCCTCTCAAGGTTCTTCCTCCTGCTCTGTTGCCATCGGTGAGACTTATGGGGCCTCAGACCTGGATTTTTCTGTAAAGCTGCTTTGTGACAACACCTGTTGTAAAAAGTGCTTTGACTTGACTCTCTCCAACATCTTGTGGAAGCTTCCCAGAAGAGTGGAAGCTGTCAGAGTTGCAAAGGGGGACCAGCTCCATATTAATCACATACATATTAATCACTCTGGACGATGATGATCTGATTGTAGATCATGTCACTGCTTCAACCCTTTGTTGGAACATGAAGGCCAAACAGCAGAGCAGTAATATCAGGATTTAGGGTGATTTTCTGAGGCGGGTTACTCTCTGATGCTGACATCACAGCTCGATGATGTCATGCTTGCTCGTTAGAAGCGGGTCTGCTGAACGTCCTGATATGTGGATCATGTTTGTATCTTAAACCGTTCTGAAGTTATGACGGCTAGAAGTGACCCACCGTTTTGCCCCGTATTGCGGTCTCCAGGTCCTAAGGGTTCTTGGACACTCTGTGAGGGATCCTGACACTCTGTGAGGGATCCTGACACTCTGTGAGGAGCACCACACTGTTGGCCCAGAGGTTGAATCACATATATAAGCTTTAGACACAGTGGTCTGAGTCTGGATGGGGGGCATCAGCATAGTACCACTAACTGCCTGCTTGGGGCTGCAAACGAAGGCTGTAAAGCCACGTAACGTAAGAAGAAGAGAAAACACACAAATAGTCATGGACAGTTTTTAGAAACCCTCTAACACTTTACACAGAAATGCACTGGCCCAAATTCCTGAGTTGGACCAACTCCAGCTTTGAAATATGCAGTTTGTGAGAATGTAATCTTTAACTTTGCATGAGTGTGTAGATAAAAAATGCCCTTCAGGTTATTTGAATATCCAAATGCAGAAAGTCTTTTTATGAACTTAACCTTTCGCAATGAGGGTCAAGTCTCCCTGGCAAAGCCGACGGATAATCTGAACCACCTCAGGTGATGCCAGCTTTCTCAGCTCGCTTGGCCTAAGTAGTAATTATGATTATAAGAATGACTACATTTTTATTTATATATCAAAACGCAGCTTAACCCGCTTTACAAAGAAGGAATAAATAAGAAACAAGCAGAAGAGCAGGGGTCTTTCACGATCTCCTTCTCACAACAATCTATTTTCATTTTTATATCAATATCAATATAAAATCATGGCTACATCAGAAGAGGAAAAAAACCCACAGAGGCAGGAAAGACTAGATAAAAACCCAGACGAGCTCCGATTCGGGTCATTTTTGCTATTCTTCTCGGCCTAAAATGCTTAAAAACTTTTGTAACCTTTTCATTTTTCAATATAACTCAAGATTAAAAGAAGAAAAAATGTTAAGCCCATAATTTCCATCCCTGGGTACAATATTTGCATATAACTTGCATATATGTTGTTCTGCTGAATAGGAACTTGTGAGCACCGGGCTGTGGTGTCCGGTGTTGTATTACAGCGAATGTGTTACACTAGTATTGCATTACAGTGGGATGTCTGTGTCAAGTTTTGAGCAAGTCTCAATTAGAAGGCGACAGTGTTTACGACTGTTTACCCAGTCGTGGATGGATGATGAGCGCAGCTCTCAGCAGATGCTTCATCATGCAGCCAAAACTTCTGACTTTTGTCCTGCTGTCTGCGCTGGTCCTGCAAGGTCACTCAGGTAAGTCCAGACAACTCTTCAGTCTCTTACACTCTTTGTACTGCACACTTTTGTAAATTAGACATAAGAACACCATTTATCAGATTACAAATTCTGCCAAGTCTGCACATTTTCATAACTTCTCACATACGTTGGTGAAGAGAGGTGGGATTGGATCATTGGTTCCCCAGAACTAGTGTTAGAAGTTGGGAGGGCATTGCCCCAGTTCTAGCGCTGTGATAGTGACGTTTCATAGAAAAGTCTGAAAAAACTTTGAGTGAAATTTCATATTTTTACTCATTAATGAGTGTAATTTATAGGATCTAGTGACATTTGGGGACTCATGTGCTGGGAGGGCTGTAATCTTTACCACTGGGTGTAACAGTGGTAATTTGTAAAAGCCCTGTTTATTATTCCCATAGAGAAAATGGCTTGGGCCTAGTCTTATTTGGTCATGTTGCTGACCACAAACAACACTCAGGAGTCTATTCTGGTCTAATGCTGTAAAAAGAAGGGCTGGGATGGATGTCCATGATTTTATAGTGCCAGAGAAAAGTCTGAGTACATCGGGCCTCACTCGCCAAACTTTCTTAGGAAGAAACTTCTTCTTAAAACCCATTTACACAGTTTTGATGAAGACTTGGACTCACCCATGTTCTGTTATGTGGGAGTTCTCACAAAGGTGAGAACAGTTCTGCGGTTTAAGATCACGTCGTGAATCTGACGCAGACTTTTTCTTAGGACCTTTCTCAATGAGGTGAATGAGGCACATTGACTCTGGAGAACAGGGCGTTGGGTCGTCTGTCAGATTTGAGTTGAGTTGCTATAAAGTTGAGGTTTGCTGTCGTGCGCTGTTACTGGGGAACCGCCTGACATAGCTGTCATCCTGATGCCTCGCGTGTAACAGGCAGCTCATTTGTAAGTAAAATGGCATCCAGGTTTAAATATTCGTGACTTTAGGCTCAAGCATTGATGCTATCAGTGCTGAAGGACAGTGACTGACCAGGGGTCTGAACTATGTAGAGGAGATCGAGGTGCAGTGTTTTTCGCCGAGTCATTTTTTAAATATTTAGAAGTAATTTTTTATGCTACCAATTGAAATTTAGGCTTTGTTTTGCGTACTTACTATTAATGAACCTGACTGGTTCAATTAAATTGGTAAATTAATTATAAAGAAGCAGATATCAAGTCATTTTTAACGACTCTCTGACTGTGATACACGTAGATGCTGAGCATCTTATTCTATTTTCATGCTGGTCCCGGTGAGAGTAATGGAGCACGTGTATCCCTGCAAGATTTCTGACCAGAGAACACGTGAATGTGTGATGTGGTGCACATTTCAGTGTGAAACCAAATGAAAAACACGCAATGTCAGAAAAATCCAAACTGCTGAATTGAAAATGAACCGGGTTTGAAAACAGCCTGATGTTCTTCAGAGCAACGTTGGCTTTGTGAGGCTGTTCACGGACAGGTTTAGAGACTCTGGAGGGAACAGCCTTAACTGGGTATTATTTGTTTGTTGATATTCAGTAGTTTCAAAGTCCAGACATCCCCTGACGGCAGGTAAAACTGTGATTCTTGCTTTGTTTTCCTTTAATAATAAATGAGATGTTTGTTGTTTGGTTTATATTGAGTTAAGTTTAGTGATGAAATGATAAAGAATAACCTCTAAACGTTGCAATGCAAAGTTGGTCTGTAATATGATTAAAATGTTTTGAGCTACATATTATTTAATGTTGTTTTACAAGATCAGTGTTAAAATATCATAGTTTATTAATAGGTCCATCCATCCATCCATCCATCCATCCATCCATCCATCCATCCATTTTCTAAGCCGCTTCTCCGTCAGGGTCGCGGGGGGTGCTGGAGCCTATCCCAGCAGTCTTCGGGCGAAAGGCAGGATACATCCTGGACAGGTCGCCAGTCAGTTTATTAATAGGTATCATGTAAAATGAAAACTTATTTAAAATGAACTAGAAATAAATTTGAGTTTTATTAGTGTCGCCTCGTGTCGGCCTCACCACTCCTGGACTGGGTTGTGACTTGGTCTTGGTCTTGACTCAGACTCAATGTATTAAGGTCTTGGTGTTGAACTCCTGGCAGTGACTCTGACTTGACGTGTTCAGGTCTTGGTCTTGACTCAGACTCAATGTATTAAGGTCTTGGTGTTGGACTCTTGGCTGTGACTCTGACTTGACATGTTCAGGTCTTGGTCTTGACTCAGACTCAATGTATTAAGGTCCTGGTGTTGAACTCCTGGCAGTGACTCTGACTTGACGTGTTCAGGTCTTGGTCTTGACTCAGACTCAATGTATTAAGGTCTTGGTGTTGAACTCCTGGCAGTGACTCTGACTTGACGTGTTCAGGTCTTGGTCTTGACTCAGACTCAATGTATTAAGGTCTTGGTGTTGGACTCTTGGCTGTGACTCTGACTTGACATGTTCAGGTCTTGGTCTTGACTCAGACTCAATGTATTAAGGTCCTGGTGTTGAACTCTTGCCTGTGACTCTGACTTGATGTGTTCAGGTCTTGGTCTTGACTCAGACTCAATGTATTAAGGTCTTGGTGTTGGACTCTTGGCTGTGACTCTGACTTGACGTGTTCAGGTCTTGGTCTTGACTCAGACTCAATGTATTAAGGTCTTGGTGTTGGACTCTTGTCTGTGACTCTGACTTGATGTGTTCAGGTCTGGGTCTTGACTCAGACTCAATGTATTAAGGTCTTGGTGTTGGACTCTTGCCTGTGACTGACTTGACGTGTTCAGGTCTTGGTCTTGACTCAGACTCAATGCATTAAGGTCTTGGTGTTGACTTGGACTTGCATTCAGGTCTCGGTTTTGACTCGGACTCAACTCATACAAAGTCTTAGGCCCAGTCCCATTTCTTATTTTTACCTCTACCCCTTGTTTTCGAGTGTAACCCTCCCCCTTGAAACTGAGTTAGAAACCTTAGAAACCTTCAAAGAGGGGGGCAATTATTTATTATTGCCACCAAGAATTCTTCGGTGATATGAAGCTGAGCTTAGCTTTTTAATTGCCAGTTTCGTGATCGAATTTTCCCTTTACACCTTAAATAGTGCAGCAACCTCAGGTACCAGAACGTAACTGCTGTGCCATTTATGGTGGATCGGGAAAATTCGCCCGGTAGCGACCGAGACATCAGCGCATTACTAACGATTTTCATGCGTGTTATGAAGGAAATTACCATAAAACTCTGTTATAATGGTTCTTACAGTACAGTGGCTTTTTAACAGAGAAATACATTAATGAGTCTCTTTGGTCGCTTGGTCGCCGTCTTGCCGATGATTCGCAGGGCATTCTGGGAATTTTCTCATAACACTCCATTTGTAGTGCTTCTGAAAAATCTCAGTTTGAAGGGCCAAATAGCCCCAACACTTCACCCTACCCCTCCACCTCAACAACAATCAGGACACTCCTACCCCTCCATCTCTACATCAATCGGGACACCCCTACCCCTCCATCTCTACATCAATCGGGACACCCCTACCCCTCCATCTCTACAACAATCAGGACACCCCTACCCCTCCATCTCTACAACAATCAGGACACTCCTACCCCTCCATCTCTACAACAATCAGGACACTCCTACCCCTCCATCTCTACAACAATCAGGACACTCCTACCCCTCCATCTCTACATCAATCAGGACAACAGTACCCCTCCATCTCTACAACAATCAGGACACTCCTACCCCTCCATCTCTACAACAATCGGAACAACCTACTATCAGGCAATCGAATCCTTCCCTGTAGGAGATGGACTGCCTCGGGAGTCTCATGTGACTCCCTACTCTCCACTGAAAACCTATCAGAGATCTCAGTCCCCTGATTATTAATGGTCCACACCTTTATACTATCAGGTGACACATTGCTTAGACTATTTAATCCCAGGCTTTAGGTAGTCACATTGCGAAGTATTGTTTCATTGAGACTTACTAAGCGTTCTTCCTATGTGCTGTTTGTTTTCGTGTTCTGACCTCCCTACCTGTTCTTTGACACCTGGATTTTTGTCTTTTCCCTTTTGGTACTGTAGCTGGTGTTTTCTGAAACCTGGACATTGACTATGTTGCTGCTTTACCCTTTGATATTTGTGATTTGTTTTATAATAAATCACGTTGGTATTTTTATCCACATTCACCTGCGATTCTGTCCAAATCACACCTACCCCTCCATCTCTACAACAATCAGGACAACCCTACCCCTCCATCTCTACAACAATTGGGACAACCCTACCCCTCCATCTCAACAGCAATTGGGACAACCTACCCCTCCACCTCAACAACAATCGGGACAACCCTACCCCTCCATCTCTACAACAATCAGGACAACCCTACCGCTCCATCTCAAAAGCAATCGGGACAACCTACCCTTCCACCTCAACAACAATCGAGACAATCCTACCGCTCCATCTCTAAAACATTTGGAACAACCCTACTTCTCCATCTCAACAACAATCAGGACAACCCTACCCCTCCATCTCAACAACAATTGGGACAGCCTACCCCTCCATTTCAACAACAATTGGGACAGCTTACCCCTCCATTTCAACAACAATCGGGACAGCCTACCCCTCCATCTCAACAACAATCGGAGCAGCCTACCCCTCCACCTAAACAACAATTGGGACAACCCTACCCCTCCATCTCTACAACAATCAGGACTACCCTACCCCTCCATCTCTACAACAATCAGGACAACCCTACCCCTCCATCTCTACAACAATTGGGACAACCCTACCCCTCCATCTCTACAACAATCAGGACTACCCTACCCCTCCATCTCTACAACAATCAGGACTACCCTACCCCTCCATCTCTACAACAATCAGGACAACCCTACCCCTCCATCTCTACAACAATTGGGACAACCCTACCCCTCCATCTCTACAACAATCAGGACTACCCTACCCCTCCATCTCTACAACAATTGGGACAACCCTACCCCTCCATCTCTACAACAATCAGGACTACTCTACCCCTCCACCTCAACAGCAATCGGGACAACCCTACCCCTCCATCTCTACAACAATTGGGACAACCCTACCCCTCCATCTCTACAACAATCAGGACTACCCTACCCCTCCACCTCAACAACAATCTGGACAACCCTACCCCTACATCTCTACAACAATTGGGACAACCCTACCGCTCCATCTCTACAACAATCGGGACGCTAGCCCTAGACGGAAACATGCAAAATGGAGGGGTAGGGCTAAGTGTTAGGGGCAAGGGGTGAAATGAGACTTCACTACCACGACGTTAAAGTCTTGGATTTGATTTGGACGCCTCTCTAATGTGCCTTGACCACCGCGTTATTATCAGGTTTTACAAACATGTAAAACTTTTAATAAAGTTAGTCTTAGAAATGAAGCTGTTCTGAAGTATATCTGCCTTCAGCACATTTTACCAAGTCCACATGAAAGTGTAGACACCGTTGGATTATCGCACTGCTCTCACTGTCAGGTTTTCTTTTTCAGACACTGGGACGGTGTGTTCGTCGAGCTGCAGCGGTAAAACTCTTATAAATCAAACTAATATAAATGGGAACTGTGACAATTTTAAATGACACAATGTCTTTCTGTCCCAAAATTCTTTGTTACAGGTCCAGTTTACAAATTTAGCAATATCAGCTTCAGAATCACAAGCTCCAGCTTGAGCAGCACATCACTGGTGAGTCTATATTGTATGTGCTGTCACTGACATCTGACAAGAATCTGCTAAAACGTGTACAAGCAAACATATAGCAAGTAAACTCATTACAGATTTACCACTTTTTACCATCATCAACAATTCATATGAAACTCAGAAGACACGTAGCTTAAATGGTAGCTTTGGATAGTAATTGTGACTTCTGGTTCCTATCAGCACCACTGTAAGGAAATCAATATGTTTCTCTACATCAAACCTTTTCATGTCCAAGCAATTCATGACTGTCTTTACATCTCAACCAATGAATCATGCAGAATTTTTAAAAAGTTCTCCATCTCATCACAGCTCCTTACAGTAAAGCCTCGGTGTGATGGGTTTTACTTTTTAGTGTTATTCGGCACAAAAAATGAAATATAGTTTCTGTGGACTTTAAATAAAATGAAAAGGCCATCAGAAGTAAATGAGGGAATTGAAAAAATAATAATAATAAAATAGACTCTACTACTGAAGATCATCGCCTATAATACATAAATTGGCCCCTTTAGCTCATTTAAGTTGCTCATTTAAATGTTCAACATCAGTACCCTCAGCAATGGATGAATACAATCAAATCCTCACAGCAATTTTTCAACATTTAGTATAAAGCCTTGCAGAAAATCTGGGACAAACTAGAGACTGTAGTCCATCTGTTTCTCTGATACTCTGTTACCCTGTTCTTCAGTGGTCAGGACCCCCATGGACCCTCACAGAGCAGGTACTATTTGGGTGTGTTGGTGTGTGTTGTGCTGGTCTGAGTGGATCAGAAACAGCAGTGCTGCTGGAGTTTTTAAACACCTCAGTGTCACTGCTGGACTGAGAATAGTCCACCAACCAAAAATATCCAGCCATCAGCGTCCTGTGGGCAGCGTCCTGTGGGCAGCGTCCTGTGACCACTGATGAAGGACTAGAGGATGACCAACACAAACTGTGCAGCAGCAGATGAGCTGTCGTCTCTGACTTTACATCAAGGTAGGAGTGTCTGATAGAGTGGACAGTGAGTGGACAGTGTTTAAAAACTCCAGCAGCACTGCTGAGTCTGATCCACTCGCACCAGCACAACACACACTAACACACCACCACCACGTCAGTGTTACTGCAGTGCTGAGAATGACCCACCACCCAAATAGTACCTGCCCTGTGAGGGTCCATGGGGGTCCTGACCACTGAAGAACAGGGTAACAGAGTATCAGAGAAACAGATGGACTCCAGTCTGTAACTGTAGAACTACAGAGAGCAGCTATACGGTCAGTGGAGCTGGTACATTGGACACAATTCAGATAGAAGGAGGTGTTCCCAGTGAAGTGGCCCGTCCGTGCATTGTGTGTGTTTTACTTGCAGTAATGCAAAATAAAAAGCCGGGGATTGAATGTTTTTAAGAGCTACCGTACAGCGGGGTGCGGCGATTATAGTCATATAATTTGCCGTCTTATTTTATCGTCCCTAATCTGTTGTCTTATTTCTTTCACTTCCAGTGTCAGTACTTCTATAACATATCACTCTCTCTGGTAAGTTCCCTCTGAGTTGGAAATCAAGGCATGGCCTACGTTTCATTCGTTTTGAATATCTTTCTATGAGAGCTCATACCTCCTCTAACGTCTTCACACAGAACTCTGCACAGTATGAACCTGCAAAAACGTAAGCCTTAAAACTCAACTTTGTGAGTTATTTTGATGGTGTAAACAGTTCAGCATCATTATCAACATTTCCTAACAAACGAATGATTTTTTTATGGCGGTCAGGACGTTACAGAGACATGGGTTAAACCTGTGAGAATAGCGATGAATTTTCCATTTGTGCCTAACAACCTGCTCTTCATTCTCTAGCCTGCAGTGCGAGTCTTTCAGTGTTACTGTACAGTCAATCAGAGACAGATTGAATAATACGTTGACAAACAATCCCAGAGTAGGTATGTACAGGTATATACAGTACATATATAATCATTTCCATGCTGATTACAGTGTCAGTCATTTGTATTCAGTGCTATGACTCATAAATGTGAAAAGTACACATTCAACCTGTGTGAAATTGCATGGTCAGCGATGATAATGCCCTGTTTCTCATATAGAAGCAGCATGACTGAGGGGTCATTATTCTGAGTTTCAGATATGATTTTCCGGAGCAGCACATCAAACCTCACCTTACTTAGTTTTAAGCTCGGAGATGATGACTTCACACTGATGGACCTGGGCAGCTTTGTTGGGATGAATTGCACATGGTCAGTGGTTAAGCTCATCAGGTTTAATGTCATTTATGGAAACCAGTTGATTTAGTTTCTCAGAAAGATTGACGTACAGTTTTACACTGCATTGATTATGTGATGAAGCTCAGAACCGATCTGGTCCCCAGTTCACCCGTTTCCATCTCGGTTTTTATTACAGCATAAAAGACAAGACAACAGGAAAAATCACGTGCAGTTTTCCAGGTATCAGCTTACACCCTTCTTGAGCACAAACAAGGTCTAAATTCAAAGGGGAACGTCACTAATTATTCATTATTATATTATATTGATGGGCACCACCTGGTGGTTTTGGACAGGAAACAAAGTGGCTTTATGTGCGCTGTAGACATTGGGCTCCCAGGCCCCATCACAACCACTGTAAAGAAATCAGTCCGAACATTTTCTGCAGTGCACTATTTCACGTCAGACCACTCCAGTGTGCACAGCTGTACAGCTGACGTGAAAGCTGTTCTGCAGGCATTTGTTTCTCAGGGTAACAAGAAGAGGTTTGAACAGAATGACACACTTTGTCAGAACATGCATTTTTATTTCTCTAATAAAAGTAGAATTAATCACAATATAGCATTGGCATGTCTTGTAAACATGTAAACATGTCTTGTACATGTAAAGCACACAACACATATCATGGAAAAAAGAACCATGAATCAAAAGTGCCGTCTGACACATTTTGGAACAAGTTTATTTCACTACACATGAAAGAAAGAAAGAAAACTATTTCTACTAATTTATGCTTCATGTCCACATAGTCTCTACAACTTCAGGGACACCTTTCGCCACCAGTATGACAACACCAAACGCAAGCACAGCAGCTACTGAACCAACTACTGACGCAACAGGTACTGACGCAAAATGTACTGACGCAAAATGTACTGACGCAACAGCTACTAACGCATCAGCTACTGACGCATCAGCTACTGACCCAACAGCTACTATCGCATCAGCTACTGACGCATCAGCTACTGACCCAACAGCTACTATCGCATCAGCTACTGACACAACAGCTACTGACACATCAGGTACTGACACAAGTTATCACAAGTTTAACAGGTATGAATAATAACTAACAGCAAAGAGCATCTCAACAGAAACCCAGTAAAGCAGGTGTTCAACTCCTGAACACAAATGTTTCTAAATGTTAAGGGTATATATAATATATACATATTTCAACTGTCAAGATCTAAACAAACTATTCAGACATCTTTATTTTGATGCCACAAATAGTGCAAATTTGAAAATGCCTAATTTCTCCCCTTTCTCCTCACATTTCTCATTTGCCTGCATGTATAAAAATCTCAGCCAACACAGAAACAAATGCCACCACCTCGTCAGTAACAACTCAACCAGCACGAAGCTCAGAGCACCTCGCAGGTATCAGTGTGGACGAAAACAGAAATTTCAACAGATCAGACAAAGTTCTAAATTATAACGGATTTTTCTGTGTTTGTACACACAATCATCCATCATCCATCACTGCCATGCTGGGAACCACAGGGAGCATTCTTTCATTGAATAGCACTGTTAACAGCACTGTGGCAAAAACCATCTTCACAGACATGAGCAGGACCATTGACAGGTGAGTCAAGCAGTCATGTTGTTTACACTGTGTTGCTTGTGTAGTTTGTTGTTCCTCTTTAATCAGGAATTTAATCAGGATCTGTAAAAACGGCTCTTTTTTGGCTCTTTCTGTAAACATCTACATGAACCGAGTTGTTTTGACACCCTAGTCAGTATATTTGATTAGATCTAAGCCCCATAATTAGTCTCTTACCCAGACTGCCTGCCCTCGCCCTCTCAAGGTCAATGATGCTGAAACGCTAGTCCATGCTTTCATGTTCTCGTGTATTTGTATATCAGGGGTCCCTAACCCTGCTCTTGGTGATTTGCCACCCTGCAGATTTAAGCTTCAACCCTCTTCCAAGATAAGATAAGATGCATTTATTGTCATTGCAGAGTGTACAACGGGGGAAAAACCCTTAAATATAAAGAAAAAAAGGAGTATAAAACTATTTATTCTAAAACAGTCAATAGACAATAGACGGGTGAGGTAGCAGTTGTAGTTGCACATTCCTTGGGCAGCTTATAGCGTTATATAATATTGCACATCTAAGAATTATTGCACAGAAAGGATAGATTGCACTCTCGAGAACAAATGAATAGTAAATAGAACAGAGGTGGAACACTGGAACAGTGGAACAGTGGAACACTGGAACACTGGAACAGTGGAACAGTGTTCAGAGTTTTATGAAGTCAGTGCCAGTAAAGAGCTGTAGTGGTGTTCAGTCGGTTCTACTGAGCACAGTGTACTATAGAAAATCTTTGTGTGTGTGTGTGTGTACAACATGGACAGGCTGCTGACTGGCTACAGCTGCTACAGTAGAATCCAACACTGGACACTTGTTATATTTTAAACATCTGGTATTTTTACATAAAATTTTATGACTGTAATGATTTAAAAGAATAATGTGGTGGGTCCAGCAGACACTGAGTAACAAACACACCAACACCACACGAGGGTTTGAAAAGCACACAATATACTGTCCTAAAACAGTGATGTCATCGTAATGAATGTAGATTTGAAAGGTACAAGACAAAATATTGTCACAGTATTGTCACACCCTGATCCATTCAATGAAGGCCTTCGATTTGTTTGTAAAGTGCTCTCAGGGCCTGTTTACACCCTGCATTAACACGCAACATGGATGTAACACGGGTGGGAACCCCCTCAGGACGCATTGCGAGCAGATTACCATCACATTGCTGAAATGGAATCTGGCCAAAGTTTATCCAGACACTTTACGGACACAAAGCCGATGTTGATGCAAGGTGTAAACAGACTCTCCCACTCCAAACTGAACAGACTTTTGGGCTTTGGTTAAGTCAGATTTAAGACACACCCAGCCTCTTCGCCTCCAACGTTACAAGAAAACTGAACAGCGTTTTTCAAACTCACTCTAAGATTAAACCGAGAGGGGGTTCAGTATAGCAGTGGGGATAGCAGGAGCTCTGGACCCAGCAGACTGGTGTTTCAATGGGAATGGTGACTAAAGTGACACTTTAATTTAGATCTGTGCAGGGGTGATGGCAGGATTAGAGCTTTAGGGGTGCTTAGAACCCATTAATCAGCTGATTCTCATACAGACAGTGCTAGTCTAGCACCTTGGCTTTAATATCAACACGCAGGCCCACCACTGACGACAGCTCGCTTCTCTCGCTCAAATTCAGAGTGGTGGTTGTTTGATGACCTGGAACATTAGCTTGCTAGATAAAGATAAAAAACCTGTGGCTTATCCGATCTCAAAGATTGGAATCGGGGCCGATCCTTTGTTTTACCTCAGTGGTCACATGGGTGTCGTAGTGTAGAGCACAGTTTGTGGCAGGACACTGCTCTAACATCTGCCGTGTGGAAATATATAAGTGGAGAATGAAACCAGGCCAGCGGCCACGTGTAACGTATGCAATGCGAGTATTTTCCAAGGCAGTAGTAACAGAGCCACGGTCAATACTACCAATTTGATATGGCATCTCAAAAGTAAACGCAGGGAGTTGACTCAGGCAAAGGCTGCACCAAAACACACCCTGGAGAACAGACTTTTATCGAGACAGTGATGCGGCCAGAAAGATTAATGAGAGCGTAATCAAATTCATCACCATACCGACGCTTTACAGCAAGCTTTGTGACCACATATGAGGTATTTTATCAAATGCGGGTGCTATGAGCTTTACCACAGACATCTGGAGCTCTGATGACCCCGATGTCACTACTTAGCCTCACGGCACACTGGACTGACTCGTCTTTTGATGTAATGTGGTGTGGCATCTGCAGTTTCCCTCACTGGCTACTGTTGCAAACAAGTTTCTCTGCACTGATGCTGGTTTTCCACGATAAAACCCTATAAGAGTGTAGATAACTGCATGAGGTAAAAGGGAAAACTGCTGCAGCTTCAATAAAAGCGCTTTAAGAACTGGCCTTCCTTGATACGAAGTACAGTGCAACTTTATTAATTTCATATTTAGGCTTTACTGTAATGCAGTTACTCTAATAAGTGGAAAAGTATATTGTTTTTCAATATAAGTTCAAGTTAAGCTGCTACAACAAAAGTTGAATTGAGATTTCTGATTTTTAAGTATTTTTACTGTAAAGCTGCACTAGGTGGAATTTTGTTTCTTATTTGTTGTGAATGTTAAGCTATTACAACTCTTTAAAGTGGGATTATAATTACTGTACTCATTTTGAGTGCTCTAGTTTTCCTACTGCACTGCTGCACTAAGTCGTCGGGCAGTCGTGGGCTGGAGGTCAGGGACCCAGCCCTGTGACTGGAAGGTCCCCGGTTTGATCACCAGAGCTGACGGTCCATGACTGAAGTGCCCTTGAGTAAGACACCTAACCCCCAACTGCTCTCTGGGTGCTGTGGATAGGGCTGCCCACCGCTCCGGGCAAGAGTGCTCACTGCCCCCTAGTGTGTGTGTGTGTGTGTGTGTGTGTGTGTGTGTGTGTGTGTGTGTGTCACGAGTGCTCATGGCAGCTTCAGTGAGAGTGAGGTAGAGGAAGAGTAGGAGCGAGAGAAACCTATCAGAGACAAACTTCTATTAAAAAATGAGTTCTTATTATTTTTAGGGGTGCTGGGACGCTAGACACGCCTATGGATCTGTGGTCCTGCAGACTTTAGTGCCAACCCTAATCACACCCTTAGTTACTCGGTCAAAAGTCCTTGATTATCTGAAGGTGTGATGGTTTCAGGTTGGATGTGAAATGTGCAGGAAGCTAGATCACCAGCAGGAAAGATGATGAGCAGAGATTTAGATCTATACAGAGGACTAAGCCTCTGTAAAAACAGTACAGTGAAGTTTTTACCCACACAACTGCTTTTCTATGGCTGTGTTGCCGTGGGTAACAAGTGTCGTCATGAGAAGCTCCTAGATTCAGCACTGCTTAAAAGAGTGTTGGTAGCTCAGGTGGGAGTGATACTAAGCAAGCACCTCACCATTATGCAAATTGGGTAAATTTAGGTTTTGATTGGTCTGTCATCTGTTTTTCAGTGTCAGTTTGTAAGATTTTAATATGTAGTTATGTTATAATTGAAGTTTATGGGGAGGGGCATTGTTGAAACCCCTCCTTCTTTCTGTCTAACATCCTATAAATTCACATCCTACCTTCCGTTACCATGATGAAGTGTTTGCAGTCGCAACAACCCCCACAGTTCCTCCCTGTTCCTCAGTCCTACATCAGTCCTGCTACAGCTATGAGGGGGTCCGGCCTTCTAGCTACAGGCAGAAGCCGCCCAGAGCTCCAGCTCAGGTTCTCAGAGTTCTCCACCTCCCTCAATCCACCTTCCTTCATACTACCACCACCATGTTGAAGGCACTTCCCTCATACTACCACCACCATGTTGAAGGAACTTCCCTCATACTACCACCACCATGTTGAAGTCTGAACTCACAAAATTAAAAGTAAACCTGAACAGTTGTTTTTGTTGGACCAACGATAAAATTGAGTTGGCAGCCCTGTCATTGTTCATATTCACTACATAAAGAACTGAGGTGCACACTCAGAGGTCTGTTAGGAGAAGGACTAATGCGTTTTTACACATTTAAAGATTTGAATGGTTTTGATTTACAGTAGGCTTGGCCTGTCATCATTTCCTTTTGTGTTTCCTTGTCTCGTGCACCCCAGTCAAAGCAGTTCAGATCAGAACGGCAATAACAAGTTAATACAGGCCGTGGAGAAACTGCTACAACTCATAGAGATGGAAAACGAGACTCTAACTATTAACACACCTTCTGTGACCGTGGGGCTAAAGAAGGTGAACGGGAACAACTTTCAGAAGACCTCCTTCACAATGACTGACAGTGGCCTGCAGGTAAGACCCCAGTGCTGAGTGCTAATCCAGTTCTGTGCCAGCCACCTTATAAACTGTGCATATCAGCTAAACTTGAGAATAAATCATTGGGAATAGATGCCAGTGAACAACTAAAGGTTCAGTTCCGTTTTAGCTTCAACTCTATAACTCTGGGGCAGTCGTGGGCTGGAGGTCAGGGAACCAGCCTCGTGACTGGAAGGTCGCCGGTTCGATCCCCAGAGCTGACAGCACATGACTGAGGTGTCCTTGAGCAAGACGCCTAACCCCCAACTGCTCCCCGAGTGCTGCTGATAGGGCTGCCCACCACTCTGGGCAAGTGTGCTCACTGCCCCCTAGTGTGTGTGTGCTCACTAGTGTGTATGTGGTGTTTCACTTCACGGATGGGTTAAATGTGGAGGTGGAATTTCCCTGTTGTGGGACTAATAAGGGTCACTTAATCTAATTAAATAAAGCATTTTGAAAAAGCCCAACTGGGTATACTGGTCTCTAATACATGCACAGTATGTCAAGACAGCAGGGCTAAAAGCCGAATATTACAACGCTTTACAGAGTTATTTGCAGTTCTGCTGAGCTGAACATACGAAGCTGTGCAAACACTCTACTGCCGGGGCTGCACCCAGTCACCTATACGTATAGGAGCTGTAATACACTAACTGACCAGCAGGTGCCAAACCCATTTAGCAGGATTTTCATAATATAACACCAATACAACTATTGTGCACCGTCAAACATATAGCCGGAACGCTTTCACACCATATCTGTATCATTCCACTGACCACCAAATTCAAACAGTGGCCTCTTTGCTCCAGGTGTGCGGTGGAACTACTTTTTTGGCACGTCACTCATTGCACGCAGCTCGTTTCTGAGTTGTCTCTTTTTGCTGAATGGCAGGTTGATGGTGATTCCACTAATGGATCCACTCCTAAAGGCTCTATTGTTCTACCTGCCTCCCTCCTGAAGAACCTCTCTCCCAAGGAGAAGAACCAAACTTCCAGCGTACAGTTTTGCTTCTATCAGAAAACTTCTCTCTTTCAGGTGTGTGTCCCTCCTCTTACACTGATTGCGTGCAGGTATGAATGTTGCTGTAGTGTAGTGTGAGTGCACTTAAGAAATGTTTAATAAAGTTACTGTCATTGCTCCAATGGACATGTGCAGTATGGTGCGTCGAACACCACCGAGCTCATCAGCGGAGTTCTGGCCTCCAGTGTGGCTAAGCTGAATATCTCCGGCCTGGAAGAGAACGTGACCATTACCCTGAAGAAAACCAAGTCAACGGTAAATTAACCATGAACTGTTATGTACAGTATGTGCCTTAATAGTGTCATAATAACCTGTCAATCATCGTCTAATTATATTCCTTTCATTCTGTTCACAGGATAAAAATGTTCTCTGTACATTTTGGAAATATGACTTAAACAGTGAGGACTACGGTTTATAATAATGTCCAGTTCCCTGTCAGTTAAAAAGTTCTTGTTGATGTTTTAATCACTGATGAATATTCCAATGTGTTTGATGTTTCTTTAATTAGTTGATTGATTTGTTGATTGGCAGATGGCTCTGGTGGCTGGTCCTCTGACGGCTGCACTGTGTTGAGCAGCACTGCCAGTGAGATTGTGTGCAGTTGTGACCATCTCACCAACTTTGGTGTGCTGCTGGTAAGAGAACTAACTGACTTTCATTCCACTCGTCCTGTTTCGTGTCTTTAAAGAGGAAAACCACAACGAATGCTGGACGTTCCAGCAAGACGATTTAAATCCCCCTGAAATCTTGTGGAACTATGTTGGAAAATGTGAGGAAAGAGAAGGAAAACAAAGCCACTGTGGATGTTCTGTGGGCAGCAGTGATGAATGTGTGGGAAGCAGATGCTTTAAAACCCTTTAAAACCGTAAAATGTGACAAAGCAGTGTGAGGTCGCCTTTAAGACTAGATGAGCTAAAAGACGCTGATAAACACTGGAAACAGTGAGATTCTTTGTTAGTCAGGCAGACCAAACATCATTTACATAATCATTTACATATAATTAATGAGAAAATTAGAGAGAGTGAGAGCCAGATGTGAAATGCTACCAGCGTTAATATGTGTTCTAATCTCAGCTGCTCTGTAAACACATTATCGGAAATTGATTGGTCACTCCAGAGAACACGTGTCCACTGCTCTAGAGTCCAGTGGCGGCGCTTTACTCCACTGCATTCCACGCTTTACATTGCGCTTGGTGATGTAAGGCTTGGATGCAGCTGCTCGGCCATGGAAACCCATTCCATGAAGCTCTCTACGCTGTTCTTGAGCTGATCTGATTGCCACATGAAGTTTGGAGGTCTGTAGTGATGGACTCTGCAGAAAGTCGGTGACCTCTGCGCTCTATGCCCCTCAGCATCCGCTGACCGCTCTGTCATTTTACGTGGCCGACCACTTCGTGGCTGAGTTGCTGTCGTTCCCAATCGCTTCCACTTTGTTATAATCCCACTGACAGTGGACTGTGGAATATTTAGTAGTGAGGAAATTTCACGACTGGACTTGCTGCACAGGTGGCGTCCGATCACGGCACCACGCTGGAATTCACTGAGCTCCTGAGAGCGACCCATTCTTGTAGTTATTAAAGCAACACTGTGTGATTTTTTTTATAAAACTAAAACTAAAGCATCGCTGAGCTCGGAGCAGAAAAGCAAACACACTAAAATACCTTGTGCTTGTGTGCGGCTGCGATTCTTCCTGTGAAGCCTGAAATAATCATTTTAAAGTCAGAGGTGTTGGGTTGGAGTTTTTCAGACCAGACCAGTCACACTTATTTTCAGATTAGCTTCACACATACAGAGTCAAAACGACGGTCTGCAAAATCAACATTAACCTCTTACTCTCCAGGGTGTATTTTGGTTTGTCCATCTGAATTTACATGACCGTAAGCAAATTATTCAGTAACTGCATGATATAACTGTAAAATTTAATTTAATCTATTTATTGATTTTTAAAGCTTCTCAAATTATCAGAACGTGTGTTTTATGATCTCCACATTTCACTATATGTTTACAATTTACTGCTGAGAGCCAAAAATCTGCGCCGCTCTTTGTGTTGTTCTCTAAAAGTGATGTTTCCAGAGCAGATCACTGAAGAGACGCCGTCTGTTTATAGTTTAGAGCCCAGATTTGGGGAAAAACGGGTCGACTTTCAGTAGAAAAACAAAGTTCAGCTTCTTTTATTATAAGGGTTTAAAATGACGTCACCGTCTATTAGACTGGAGAGAAGAGCTACAGCCTCACACGATGCCCAGCTTCTGAAGGTGGTCCCGAGGAGTTTAAGAGGTTAAACTGATGACAAAAGTAGATTCAATAGCAGATTCAGAAGCACAACTGACATCCCAAAGTGTTCTTTCTGCATGTTGCATGCAATTACACTTTTCCAACAGAGAGGTCTCCAAATCCCCGAAACTTACATAGTGCAGCTTAAAAAAGTTCATATTCATCCTAGTAGAATTTTTACAGGCCCCAGTCCAGCTGGGACGGATGTGCTGGCATGGTCACCACGTTTCACCCCACCATGTACATTTTTTACCTTTATTTATTTCTTTTGTTTCTTTTCTCTTCCAGGACTTCTCTAATCAGTCAATAACAAGTTACAAACAAGTTATCATCCTCAACAACATAACCTACATTGGTTGTGGCATTTCTTCCATTTTCCTCATGGTCACCTTGGTTATGTACCTGCGGTCAGAGTGAGTTTTACTCTCTTACAATTTGTTCAGTGTTTATTATAGATAAGTTTGTTAATTGAGGAATGTTGTTATATATGTTGTATGTAGCTAATATAGCACTGTGAAGCACTGATCTTGTTATAAACCACAGTTCAAAAATTTAGAATCAATTGCCATCTTAATAATTCAGTTATTTTAGTTTTGATGATGTGAATTCAGGTATTATATTTACCAACAGATATTTTAGATTTTTATTCAATAGTTCAGTAATTTCAACATGAATAATCAATGTTACATGTATTTTCCTGGAGATTTCATATTCATTTTAAACATTTTATTAGAAATTCTGGATGTTACACGGCTTTTTCAGTCATTTTAGAATCAACTACCAATCTGCATATATGTAAAAATTTACATTTTTAATTTTCAGCTTAAATTAGTTTAATAATATTGAAAGCATGACTGTAAAATTTTGAGCCGC
This sequence comes from Pygocentrus nattereri, assembly GCF_015220715.1. Classification (NCBI taxonomy): domain Eukaryota; kingdom Metazoa; phylum Chordata; class Actinopteri; order Characiformes; family Serrasalmidae; genus Pygocentrus; species Pygocentrus nattereri. Next base: position 39,346,570 of record NC_051228.1, read on the forward strand.
AATCTCAAACCTTTGATAGTGTAAGTCGTGAAGGGCTTAGCCATGTTTCAAAATAAGAGTCTCCAGGGACGTGGGAAGCGAAGCATCCTCAGATTTCAGGATTGTTAAACAGCATCTCCTACACAATAATCTAGAAACGAGGAGGTGGTCAGAACGTTACGCCTGACCGGTGCATACGTCACATACAGTTGTTGGCAGAAGCTTCTATTTCTGTTCATTTGCTGTAATTTTAACCTATAAACTGGATATTTTTACGCTTCCCTTTCACAGGAAGCTGCATAAGGTTGTCCCAAATAAAATGCTGATCCAGCTGTGTTTTGCCCTGCTGCTCCTGAACCTGGTGTTCTTCCTGGACTCGTTCCTGGCTAAGCAGCTCGACAGCGTGGGCCTCTGCATCCCTACAGTCTTCTTCCTGAGCTACTTCCTGTTGGTCTCTTTCACTTGGGTAGCGCTGGAGTCTGTACACATATACCTGACCATTGTCAAAGTTTTCAACAACTACGTCGCCCACTTCATGGTCAAAGTAACGCTGCTGGGATGGGGTATGTGGTTCAGCACTGTGCTCCACTATGCTGACTCTCACTGCTCTGTGTTGTATAACCTGATATATTCTTTCTCTTCAAAGGCATTCCCCTGGTTGTGGTCATCATTCCTGTAGCTATTAATAAATCAGTCTATGGAATTACAAGTACTATGTTGGACAACGGATCTGTGGAATACTTGCAAGTAGCATTTGTTTATTCTTTTATTTATTAAATTAAACAACAAGTAAGAAATGAATGTGTCATGCATTCATTTGGAATCTGGCTTCAGAAATCCTGACGCCTGCTGGCATTCTAAAACGCTGACACAAAACGTTTAAAATGTAAATAAATGTAAATAAAAACAGGATGCAATGATTTTCAAATCTCACAGTACAACGTAGATCACAGATCAGATGCTGAAGGTGAGACATTTTACCTCTTCATGAAAAACATGAACTCGTTTAGAACTTAATGGCAGCAACACGTCTCAGAAAAGTCGGACAGGGTCGCGTCCACCACTGTGTAGCCTCCCCTCTTCTTTAATAACAGCCTGTAAATGTCTGGGAAGTGAGGAGACCAGTTGCTGGAGTTTTGGGGAGGAATGTTGTCCCATTCTTGACTGATGTTGGATTCTAGCTGCTCAACAGTTCCTGGATCTTCTTTGCTGGATTTTTCATTTCATGATGCACTGAATGTTTCCCATTGGTGAAAGGTCTGGACTGCAGGCGGGTCAGTTCAGCAGCTGGACTCCTCTTCTGTGAAGCCATGCTGCTGTGATGGATGCAGTGTGTGGTTTCTTGTCCTGATGATCAATAATCAAGGCCTTCCCTGAAGGAGACACTGTCTGGATGGCAGCTTGTGTTGTTCTAAAACCTCTATATACTGGCCAGCATTGATAGAACCTTTCCAGATGTGTAAGCTGCCCACGCCATGGGCACTATGGACACTCCTCTTGAGTCTGCAGGACATGGTGTCCAAGGTGTCTAAAAAAAAATCAAATTTTGATTAATCTGACCACAGATCAACCGTGACCCTATCTGGATTAAGCGGTCAACAACGATGATGATGATGATGATGATGATGATGACCACAGATCAGTTTTCCATTTATCCTCAGTCCATTTTAAATGAGCTCTGGCCCAGAGAAGGTGGCAGTGTTTCTGGATCCTGTTTATTTCTGGCTTCTTCTCTGCCTGATGCAGCTTTAACCTGTTTGTGGATTGTAGAGTGAACTGTGTTCACAGACACTGATTTCTGGAAGTGTTTCTGAGCTCATGCAGTGATTTCAGTTCAGAATCAGGCCTGTTTTTAATGCAGCGCCGCCTGAGAGCCTGAAGATCACGAGCGTCCAGTACTGACCGTCGGCCTGGTCCACTGCGTACAGGGATTTCTCCAGATTCTCTGAATCTTCTGATGATATTATGTACTGTAGATGGTGGAAAATCCAAAGTCTTGGTAATTTCACGTTGAGGAACATTTTTCTGAAATTGTTTCAAAATTTTAGACGCAGTTTTTCTCAGGCTGGTAAAGCTCTGCCCATCTTTGCTCCTGAGAGTCTCTGAGCGTCTCTGAGCGTCTCTGAGAGTCTCTGAGCGTCTCTGAGCGTCTCTGAGCGTCTCTGAGCATCTCTGAGCGTCTCTGAGCGTCTCTGAGTGTCTCTGAGAGTCTCTGAGCGTCTCTGAGCGTCTCTGAGAGTCTCTGAGCGTCTCTGAGCGTCTCTGAGCATCTCTGAGCGTCTCTGAGCGTCTCTGAGAGTCTCTGCCTCTCTGAGCTGCTCTTTTACACTCAGTCTGGCGAGTTAGTTGTACTTTACTCCTCCAGCTGTTTTTTATTAGTACCACTTACTTTTCCTGCCTTTTGTTGCTCCTGTCCGACTTTTCTGAGACGTGTTGCTGCCATTAAGGTCTAAACGAGTTCATGTTTTTCATGAAGAGGTAAAATGTCTCACCTTCAGCATCTGATCTGTGATCTATGTTGTACTGTGAATAAAAGACGGGTCTATGAGATTTGAAAATCATTGCATTCATTGGGGTTGAGCATATTAATGGGAAAATCCATGTTTTTTTAAATGTATGTAAACAAGGTATTTCAGAGCGGTTATCGTGGTAAAATGGTGCATTGTTTAGAAACTTAGGATTTCTTTAAATGGTGTTGACAGGAACTGGGGGTCACAATCTGACCCAAAACGACACAAATATTTGATGTATTATCCAACATAATCAGCAGCATCTGAAATGATCTATCTGCATAGATAGATATATATATATATATATACACATAGGTACTCCGCCTGACCTACACATTGTAAAAGGTTTAAAAATAACAGCGGAGAGAATGTTTTAACCTATTTGATGTGCTTCTGCTAGAACTCAGCAATTAATTGTACTCTAGTTACCATGATTCAATTAATGAAATCAATTAAACATTATATTCTATGATGTTGGTATGATTGGCTAATGTCAACATCCGCCGACTGGCCACTTCAATGAGTACACCTCCTTGTCTACGTTACTTGCCTAGGCTAAATTTAGTCCATCCATTTCTCTGCATACTTTGTTAACCTTTACCAGTGCTGGACAGTAACTGAGTGTCTGAGTACCTGAGTAACTGAGTATCTGAGTAACTGAGTAAATGTAATTAGTTTCTGTACTTTAGTATTTTTGGTGTATCTGTACTGAAGTTTCTCTGTTCTGGGCGTCTTTCTCCTTTCACTCCACTACATTTCAGAGTCTAATATCCGACTTTTTCCTCCTACATTTTGAGAAATCTGTCGTTCCTTTTGGTTTCTGTGTGTATAAAAACGTCACATGTCAAAACGAAAGAAGCGCAAAGCCAGAGCACCAATCAGGGCCCAGCGGTCACTTTGTTTAGAGCTGGTTTTGACCTGTTGGTCATACCGACCCAGTGCAGCACGCGGTTCAACGTCAGCGCAGCAGCGTAAAACTTTGGGAGAGTCTGTTCAACATAAATGATGAACTAACCTAACTTTGTGTAAATAGAGCTCAATATAGAAATATGTCCACATATGCAGTCGAGACTGACGCGGCTTTTTTCTGAATTTCTACAAACACCATTTCATTTTATAGTAAATGAGTTTGGGCTGGTTTATGTTTATGAACAGACGCCTACAGATCAACATAGTAAAGGAGCTCATCTGTGATCCTGAGTTTAAAGCCAGTTTTTATTCAACTTAAACTTGGAACTAAGTTGTAAATAAATCTGAAACTGAAACTTTGCTTGTGTGTAAAAAGTGATTTCAGAGCCACTCGGTTCTCCCTGATGGAAACTGTTTACCTTCAGTGTTTTGTGCTTCTGATCATTTTAATAGACGTCAGCGTCACTAATTAATGACGTTCTATTAAAAGACTGGTTTACCAAGAGAGACGCTGGAGGACTTTCACCTGAAATGAGTTCATGAAGCCAGTCTGGTTATAAAAATGATAACAGGACATCAGAGCCAGAATTACTCTTTTAGTACTTATACTATCCATGGAGCAGCTTCCCGTTATGTAGCTTGTAAAGACGTTAAACGTGCTACACGCTGTCTCTCTTGCTTTATTTTAACCTGTTTGTTTTACATTAACCTCGTTTGTCCTTTGTCCCGCAGCTGCTGGTGGAAAGACGTGAATGTTTTCCGTATTGTGGTGGGAGCGTATTTCTCTGTGACCTACCTGATGAACTTCACCATGTTTATAGTGGTGTTGACGCTAATGTGCCGCATTAAGAAGAAGACCCCCCATCCCGGTCAGAACCGGACCGTGCTGCAGGACATCTGGAGTGTGACCGCGCTTGCTGTGCTCATGGGCCTCACCTGGATCTTTGGTTTGTTCTCCTGGGGATCTGCTCATTTGTTCTTCACCTACCTGTCTGCCATCTGCAATTCGCTGCAGGGTAATGTCTCCTTTAGTCGGCCCGCTGGCTGTGCTGCACGCGTAATATAGGATTGGAATAATTTCATTTTATTGATTAAATAATTTCATTTTCAAAGCCACCAGCTTAATGGACAGCCCACTCTCCCACTCTGCATTATGAGAGTTATATTATAAAGCCTGATTCACTGTTCTTGCATAAAAGGGACCTAATTATTAAGATTTTTTAAAAATAAGGTGTCTGGGGATCTATTTGGTTATTTTGACTTGAGACAGCAGGTGTGTAACCAGGAAGAAATGATACGGCATGTAATACCGAAAAACTAGATTTTAAAGCTAAATATTGAATCAAACCGAGTAACCACAATAACTTTGCAGATAAGTGGGCGAAGATATGGTAATGTAAATGACTAATGTACTGAACTAAAAAATAAATATAAAATTTCTGGTTGTTAAGAAATAAGGAGTTAGTGACTGTTGTGGTAACAAGTCAGCAATAAAATGTTAAACCTAAAAACTCCAAAATTACATGCTAATTTTCTAGTTACAAATAATATCTATAAATTATATATATATATAAATAAGATGATAGCCACACTTTCCAGCCGTGATTCTGTGTGACATCAGTTTATAATAAATCACCTATGACTAATTATAATTTAGTCATAATTACAGGCCAGTTTCCTACTTTATTCTGTAGACCTGATGTTTTTATCTGGGGTGAGATGCAGTAACTGAGAAGAAGTTTGTATTTATTTATTTATTTTTTGGCCTACTGTGTTTTGCACACTGTGGAATTAGACCTCTGCACTTAACCCATCCGTGCAGTGAAACACCCACATACACACTAGTGAACACACACACTAGGGGGCAGTGAGCACACTTGCTCAGAGCGGTGGGCAGCCCTATCCATAGCACCCAGGGAGCAGTTGGGGGTTAGGCGTCTTGCTTAAGGACACCTCAGACACGCACTGTCAGCTCTGGGGATTGAACCGGTGACCTTCCGGTCACAGGGCTGGATCCCTGACCTCCAGCTCAACAAAAACAAAGGAAAAACACATGTGCAGGTTAATGGAGAGAGCAATAAAGGAATAGTGTGTATGGAATAAGACTGCTGACCACTGACCACTGACTGTTCTACGCAGGCTTTTTCATCTTTGTGTTCCGCTGTGCTGCGAAGGAAGAAATCAGACGACAGTGGCGGAAACACGTGTGCTGTGGAAAATGCATGCTGGGGGAAATTCCAGGTCTGCCCTCTACTACACTATTTACCAGACACGGATCACTGAGTGTGTTCACACACACTTACTAATCCCATCACTGCAGAAAATCTGATTTTGTCAGTAATCCGATCGATGCGTTTATATCAGACCTTAGATATACAGTCTCAGTGAGGGTGTTTACACTCTCAATAATCCGCTCATAATTGGATTTCTGCCGTTATTCGATTATTCGAATGGCCATGGACCATAATACGATCCAGAAATCCGATTAAAAATTAAAAATAAAGCCTGTCTTGCTGTGCATGCGACAGAATGAATCACCACCACATTTCTTGCACTTTCAGCTCACAGACACTCCAGACTAACAATCTATGTCACGCATTCGGAACCTCCTATGGAGGCATTGAACTCCATCTCCCAGAATGCTCTGGGAGATCTGATGACTGAACACTTGCAAGAGAACTCCATTTCCCAGGATAGTCTGGATTCTCACGTAACCTCCAACTCACAACAACGCTCCTCTCAGACATCTCAGTCTCCTGATTAGTCACATCGTTCACCTGTGCTGTTTATCACGCGACTCTAAGCCCGGGCTATTAGGACTCTGTGCTAATAGTCATTATTATTATTATTATTATTATTATTAATAGTCATTATTATTATTCACTGCGAAGTAGTGTTGCTTTAAGACTTACTGAGCAGTTTCTGATTGTTTGTTTGTTTGTTTGTTTCCGTTTGCATTGACCTTTTGATTCGTTTGTTGACGGTTGACCTCTGCCTTGCCCTTCTTGTACCTTTGCTAGTGTTTGTTGGATCTGTGTTTTCGTGACCTTGGCCTGGACTTCGACTTTGTTTATGTTTCGCCCCTTTTTGACGATTGTTGATTTATTGTCATTAAATCATCTTTGTCTTTTATCCGCGCTCGTCTGCGACTCTGTGAACGTTACAATCTAAGGTGCCACCTGTTTCCAGGATCTTTATAGGCAAGAACGTGCAACATTTTGCAAGCGCTACGTAAATTTTTGATCAAAATAATCAACCAAATTCATGAAGATATCAGGATTCTGTTAGCATTGACATGTCACACAACGATCTGAGCAGCTCAGGCTCTCCTGAAAATAACATGACGTGTGTGACTGCCTCATGGAAATGCTTTAGAATTGCATTGGTAATTGACCCAAATACCAAACAGTCACTCCAAATTACTCTCGGCTTCTAAGCGTTAAGAAATCCGATACAGAGGCTGGATTTTAGCTCAGTAGTCAGATTTCTCAGTGCTGTGAACTCTTACTCTGATTTCTTTCGGATTTCTTGGCAGGCGCATGTGCAGAATGGACTGCTGTAGTGGAAAGTAAGCGAGCAGCATCGCCGCGAGACGCTACAAAGCGCTTTTGCAGCGATGCTAAAACTGACTAATGTCTGACTCCTGTAGACCCGGAGTTTCCCCGTTATCTGATTACTGTCTGACTCCTGTAGACCCGGAGTTTCCCCGTTATCTGATTACTGTCTGACTCCTGTAGACCTGGAGTTTCCCCATTATCTGATTACTGTCTGACTCCTGTAGACCTGGAGTTTCCCCATAATCTGATTACTGTCTGACTCATGTAGACCTGGAGTTTCCCCGTTATCTGATTACTGTCTGACTCCTGTAGACCTGGAGTTTCCCCATGATCTGATTACTGTCTGACTCCTGTAGACCTGGAGTTTCCCCATTATCTGATTACTGTCTGACTCCTGTAGACCTGGAGTTTCCCCATAATCTGATTACTGTCTGACTCCTGTAGACCTGGAGTTTCCCCATAATCTGATTACTGTCTGACTCCTGTAGACCTGGAGTTTCCCCATTATCTGATTACTGTCTGACTCCTGTAGACCTGGAGTTTCCCCATTATCTGATTACTGTCTGACTCCTGTAGACCCGGAGTTTCTCCATTATCTGATTACTGTCTGACTCCTGTAGACCTGGAGTTTCCCCATTATCTGATTACTGTCTGACTCCTGTAGACCTGGAGTTTCCCCATTATCTGATTACTGTCTGACTCCTGTAGACCTGGAGTTTCCCCATTATCTGATTACTGTCTGACTCCTGTAGACCTGGAGTTTCCCCATTATCTGATTACTGTCTGACTCCTGTAGACCCGGAGTTTCCCCATTATCTGATTACTGTCTGACTCCTGTAGACCTGGAGTTTCCCCATTATCTGATTACTGTCTGACTCATGTAGACCTGGAGTTTCCCCATTATCTGATTACTGTCTGACTCCTGTAGACCTGGAGTTTCCCCATTATCTGATTACTGCCTGACTCCTGAAGACCTGGAGTTTCCCCATTATCTGCTTACTGTCTGACTCCTGTAGACCTGGAGTTTCCCCGTTATCTGCTTACTGTCTGACTCCTGTAGACCTGGAGTTTCCCCGTTATCTGATTACTGTCTGACTCATGTAGACCCGGAGTTTCCCCGTTATCTGATGACTGTCTGACTCATGTAGACCCGGAGTTTCCCCGTTATCTGATGACTGTCTGACTCATGTAGACCTGGAGTTTCCCCGTTATCTGATGACTGTCTGACTCCTGTAGACCCGGAGTTTCCCCGTTATCTGATTACTGTCTGACTCATGTAGACCTGGAGTTTCCCCGTTATCTGATGACTGTCTGACTCCTGTAGACCCGGAGTTTCCCCGTTATCTGATGACTGTCTGACTCCTGTAGACCCGGAGTTTCCCCGTTATCTGATTACTGTCTGACTCCTGTAGACCTGGAGTTTCCCCATTATCTGATTACTGTCTGACTCCTGAAGACCTGGAGTTTCCCCATTATCTGATTACTGCCTGACTCCTGTAGACCCGGAGTTTCCCCATTATCTGATTACTGTCTGACTCCTGTAGACCTGGAGTTTCCCCATTATCTGATTACTGCCTGACTCCTGTAGACCCAGAGTTTCCCCATTATCTGATTACTGTCTGACTCCTGTAGACCTGGAGTTTCCCCGTTATCTGATTACTGTCTGACTCCTGTAGACCTGGAGTTTCCCCATTATCTGATTACTGTCTGACTCATGTAGACCCGATGTTTCCCCGTTATCTGATTACTGTCTGACTCATGTAGACCCGGAGTTTCCCCGTTATCTGATGACTGTCTGACTCATGTAGACCCGGAGTTTCCCCGTTATCTGATGACTGTCTGACTCCTGTAGACCCGGAGTTTCCCCGTTATCTGATTACTGTCTGACTCCTGTAGACCCGGAGTTTCCCCGTTATCTGATTACTGTCTGACTCATGTAGACCTGGAGTTTCCCCATTATCTGATTACTGTCTGACTCCTATAGACCTGGAGTTTCCCCATTATCTGATTACTGTCTGACTCCTGTAGACCTGGAGTTTCCCCATTATCTGATTACTGTCTGACTCCTGTAGACCTGGAGTTTCCCCATTATCTGATTACTGTCTGACTCCTGTAGACCCGGAGTTTCCCCATTATCTGATTACTGTCTGACTCCTGTAGACCCGGAGTTTCCCCATTATCTGATTACTGTCTGACTCCTATAGACCTGGAGTTTCCCCGTTATCTGATTACTGTCTGACTCCTGTAGACCTGGAGTTTCCCCGTTATCTGATTACTGTCTGACTCCTGTAGACCTGGAGTTTCCCCATTATCTGATTACGGTCTGACTCCTGTAGACCTGGAGTTTCCACATTATCTGATTACTCAAGCGTATGTAAACATGTTGACCGGACTACTGACAAAATCAGATGTTCTGCAGTGATTGGATTATTAAATGCATACTAATGCACTCATTGTCTTCACTGATCATAGGTGTGTAAATGCTTGCATGTCAGCGGTTGTACGGTGGGTTCTTCAGATCATCCTGTAGTTTGTGCCTTTTTTGTGTTTTTACACAGAGAGAGCTCAAACGGCCTGGAGTAGGGTCACCACCTCAGTCCTGTCGTTCAGATTCTCTTCAAGCAGCCAGGAAAGAAATGTTTCCAGATCAAAGTTTGACAGCTACCCAGACATCGGTGAGTGTTGATTGCTGTGTGCCAGGAATTGCAGAGTTTGGCAGAATTCCTTTAAAAATTAAGTAGATTAAGTTAAGAGACCCTTATTAATCCCACAACGGAGAAATTTCACCTCCACATTTAACCCACCCGTGCAGTGAAACACCACATACACACTAGTGAACACACACACACTAGAGGCAGTGAGCAGCACCTGGGGAGCAGTTGGGGGTTAGGTGTCTTGGTCAAGGAGACCTCAGTCATGGACTGTCAGCCGAGGGGATTGAACCACTGACCTTCCGGTCACAGGGCTGGTTCCCTTAAGAGACCCTTATCAGGCGGTGGACAGCCCTATCCACAGCACCTGGGGATCCGTTTGGGGGTGAGGTGCAGTCGTGTACTGTTGGCTCTGGGAATTGAACCGGCGACCTTCCGGTCACAGGGCTGGTACTTTTACATAAAAAAGTAATATATTCAGAATTCATTTAAAACACTTTGACGAGGCAAATTAGATCAATTCATGCTGTTTCTCGCGGTTACTGGTTGGCAGTTTTCGTGATGTAACCCTTCTGTTAATATGTTTAATGATAACCTGGCATATTTGAATGAAGCTACAAAACGCTCGACATTATGGGAGCAGCAGCCAAAATAATCTCACTGCCGTCTCCCGATAACAAAATCTTGCCAGCGTGTCCGTAAAGTGTGTAGCTGTGTGATTTCCAGTTGACAGTAACGCTCTATCACTGATGCTTAGCTTATCACTTGTTGACACATCCACTCCCGAGGAGTCAGTTCAGTTCAGTTCAGTCAGAGATTAATAACTGCATCATCTCCCTGATTTATCAGTCCACTCAGGCTTCAGCAGGAACTTTAGCAGGCGTGTTTGTAAAGGAGCTGTTTCTTCTTTAGAGTATGTCTTGACACTCTGCACTGATTTACAAATGGTTAATAAACAGGCATTGATTGAGTTTCAACACTAAAACTGTGTTTTTCACAGTTTAGATTTTATAATTGGACTGTATGGAGTGGGCAGTGAACTACATTTTCCTTTCTTTGCTTATTTTTGCTGTACGCGCACTGAAAGACCTGACATTGTTTGCACTTAAATAATCAGGTTATGATGAAATTTCATGCATTTAGTAGTTATTAATTAAACACTTAAATAAGGCATTTCTATCACAGTTTCTATTTGTGATCTTGGTCAAATAAAGCCAATTTTACACAGGCCACATTTTACTCTGGTGTGGCTGAAGCATCGTTTGATCTGTTTGTGGTTGAGAGTAACATGTTAAAAATGTGTATAGGATGCTAAAATGTTCAATTAATAATCCAGCAAAGCTTGGCTCAAAAATATAAGATGTAAATATGATAAAACGTGGCTTAAAAAACACTGATTAGACATTTGTGGGCGTGGCTAATGAGCACCTTGATTGACAGCTCTCTGTCTAACACTCCTAGCCTGCTCCGCCACTCATACAGAACTAAAATCATTATCCAGCTGTGTGATGGTAACAGGACCAAAAAATGTCTCGGACGGACGGACGAGCGAATGGACAGACGAAGCTACAAGCGAAGGAAAGGATGAACGAACAGTGTTCTTGTGTGGATAAACAAATGACTGGGCAGCAGGCAGCTACAGACAGGTGGGCTAGCTTGCCAGCTTTTGGTAATGCAGGGTTGCTTTAGCTCAGCAAGTTTCTCCAACTCTGAAACTTGTGTGGGCGGGGCCAGAGAAATCAGCCTTGTGATTGGTCAGGGGAATGCTTACGGAAGCGTTACCCAACACCCAGTTTATGTTGACAGTAGAGAAGTATGGTGACATATATTGGCCAGTTATTGGTCAGTGGAACATTATTCTCACATACTAAGTACATGTTTACTGTTTGCCTGCGAGAACATGATCAGAAAGGCACCAGATTTAGGTTCTCCAGTTCTTTAAAGCCCGTTCGTTGTTTTTGCCTCCTGTCTGATCAGCTTACTACTGTCTTATTAAGTGGGGATGTTGAAAATGCAAGATGTCAGGTGTTTAATTTGGCTTTCTGTGTGTGTTCAGTTCTTTCATTGTACAGTGATGATGTAACACTGATCTTTTTAACTTGTAGGGAACGCGTGTACGGACAGAACGATCACTCAGGAGCCCACCTCAGACGTAGATATGTGACAATAAGTATCTAAATTAGGAGACACGTGATATCGTGGCAGGTCCAGTGTTTTTTAATGGGTAATATGTTGTCAGTATACATAACTTGGAAGTGACATACAAAGCATCCAAAGGTACTCATTATGTGCACTTTCCAGTTTTCCAGGGAAGTGTGTTTAATTGAGGGCTGGATCATGACTTAAGCTGTGGGAAGCCATTCGGCTGCGTTCACACAGCAGGTAAAAGTGGCCCAAATCAGATTTTTTCCTTCAGATGTGACACAGGTGTGTGTCTGTGTGTCAGTGTGAACAGGTAAACACGCTGAATCTGACATGATCAATTCTGATTTGAGACGCTTTCATATGTGGCACTGAAATCCGATCCATATCCGATCTGCAGCAATGCAACTTAGTTTGAACGGCCAGATCAGAATTCAGGCGTTTTTTTATGTCAATCCAACTCGACATTCGTCGTGATTTTGCACTGCTGAACATTTAGGCTGATGTTTCTGCACAAAAATGATTAAAGACTCATTCAAAAACGCTCCGTTTGAAGGGATTTCTAATGAAATGTCCGAACGCGGCCGCAGGAGAACGAGGCCGCAGCGTCAAAGAACAGTTAAAAGTCTAAAAGTGAAGTTTAAAGAACCCGAAGATGAGAACCGAAGAAGTGGCCGCGCCCTTTTTACGTCTCGAACACGTTCTGTGTGATGAGCCCAGCTGTCAGTCAGTGAAGCTTCATGATGCTCCTGTGATGCTGGTGAAGATGAAGCTGATCCTCCGGGAGCGACTGGTTTGTTGGCGGTTGTGATTGTTTACCTCTGGATGAGCCGTGACGCAGCGTGACGCTCAGGTCTTTTGAGTCGGTTTAGGAGCTGATCTGTTCAGACTGTCGCATACAGACCACGTTTACAAGATCATCTGAACAGACAAACAAAACAATCAGATTTGGAGAGAAAATCAGATTCAGGCCTGTGTGAACTGTGTGAACGTAGCCTTAGTCTGACCACTCAAGTCTTGTGGGCTGCCACACACATTTGGGATGAAATTTGATAGAAACTACAGCCACATGCCAAAGTTTGTTCGCGCTGGTCGAATACCTTGTTGTGTTTACTTTTGAAGTGAAAATTAGTTTGCACATCCTTTACAGGACGGAACTTAAAATGGCAATTTTTCACAATTTTTTTTTCTGCATAATTTCTATTTCTTTGATGATATTAAAAAAAAAAGAAAGAAAGAAAATAAAATATAAAACGTGCCGTGACTTTTGCTCAGATGGCCACATTTTGGTTTTTTTCCACAATGTGTTAAATTCTGCAAATAAGATTTCTAATTGGGCTTTAGGAAATGTGCAGAACAGGGGTGTTGAAACTTATTTTCAGTCGTAAAACCTACAGAATGTGTCATTTAACCAGGGGTGCTCAAACTTTTGCATACGTGTGTAGGCCCCTCATTGATTTCTGAGTTTCATTCTTACCTGATATCAGTAATTGTTTTTGTACTTAATTATACTCACTGGTCCATAAAGCACATTCAGTGGTTCTGACGATATACTGCATCCAGTCCAGTCACTACTCTGCCCTGTGCTTCATGTACAACCAGCTTATCTCTGAAAACCAGTTCACCAGCTGACTGGGTAACCGTAACTCTGCGGTCTGTAGGAGTGCAGAGTGACGTAAGTCACGATTCAGTTCTAAGTGGATAAGTGGCTTGAACAGCTGTTGCTCACAGCTGTAGTGTGCTCTTTCATTTTCAGTGCTGTATATTAAACATAAATTATTTGTAAAATTGTCTTATTATTCAAAAGCGCTGTGACATCCTATTGTTATAATAACCAAATGATGCAGAACTGTTACAGTAACTAAACAGTACATTTATACAGCAACTACCGGATACAGATGGACTGATTAGTAGGCTTTCAATGCAATATAAGCTCTTTTTCTTATTTTATGTTATTTAAATATTGTTCCATAATGTTTTCTTCTGTAGTGCAGCTACAAACTGATCAGATGTTGTAGATGGATATTGTTCAATTAAATGTGTGTCAAATAAAATGGTGTTTATATCAATATGCATTCTCACTGCGTCATATACAATTTTCATACGCACTACTGAGTATGTAGTACAGTATGTTGCTGCTGTTGGAAGAAAACCTTGAATCTCCGGTTTTTGTCATTTTTCAGTTTTTGACATATTTTGAAAATGTCTGTTGCTCTTTACATTGTATGTAAATTTCATGATGAATGGACTATTTTGATTGTTTGGGAAGACGTCTGGTTCCATTGACTTACACTAAAAGTAAAGTAGGTTTTTTTCCCTCTCCTGAAAAGTTACCATTTTGGAGATACGAGGTTTTGTTCCGACAACAGCGATTTGCTTTGATTTGTAAATATATTTGTAGATCATGACTTTGATAAATGTTAACTTTCCTTAAAATGGGACTCAATGCGTTCTTTTTAATGTCCTGCAGCTGTTGGGTGCTGGGATACTGGGGCAACTGAACCACCATTGGGGCAACGCGCCACTGCTTTTTTGATTAAGTTCCACCTGACTAATTAGAAAAAAAGGAGCTACAGAGTTCAGTGGCTGAGACTGGAGTGAGGGTTAATGATATGAAGAGCTTTGCATACAAGTGGCCTGTTTGCCACAGCTTGTCTGGTGTTTGCCAGAAAGAATCGGAGTGATTCAGCTAAAACGTGTATTAAGAATTGAGCTCTTTGGCCAAAATTCTAACACTGTTCATTACTCATCATATCCCATTACTCACGATCCCACAGTGAAGTATGAGGGTGGCGGATTTGTGTTGTAGGGGATTCTTCTCCTAAGCAAGAACCCAGGGAGATACTGCAAGACGATCTGCTGAAAATCTCAAATTTGAGAGAAACTTTTGTGAGGAGAGTGACCCCAAGCACAAGGCCAAAGCAGCAGCCGAGTGGTTAATGACGTAAGGGTGAATGTTCTACAGCGCCCAAGTCCAGATCTCAGTCCAGCCCAAAATCTGTAGCACTGAAACCTTAAGAAAGGTACTTGGTCTGTCCGACCTTAAAGATGACGTGTTAAAAAGTGTGTTCCACCTGTTTAAGCGAGAAAAGCTCGTTGGTTCACTGCGATGCGGAAACCCAGACGTTTGTGATGTTTGTGACTAATATTCAAATGAGCTTTACAATTGCTCCTCTTCCTGATGAGCCTTTCAGATGAATAGCTGATAAGAAAGGAGCACCGGAGCCTGTTTTTCACAATAAGCCGTTTCGTTACCAGTATTTTCACTGAAACCCAGTAAACCCAACGTGAAAACAAGGCTGCTTCCATAAGTGTTCAGTCCCGGTTCTAATTCATGGCTACCTTCCTCTGTTAATGCCTTAAAATGATAACAGCTGTTCTGACCGTGCCTTTAAGAGTGATGTATCTAAAAGATCTCTGTTCTTATTGGCTGCCCCATAATACGACTGCAAGGCCTGACAGAAAGTCTAGAACATCCATCCATTTTCTAAGACGCTTCTCCCTCAGGGTTGGGAGGGGGTGGAGGTTGCTGGAGCCTATCCCAGCGGTCATCGGGTGGAAGGCAGGGTACACCCTGGACAGGTCACCAGTCCATCTCAGGACAGACAGACAGCCACTCACACCCAGGGGCAGTTTAGCACGTCCAATTGGCCTGACTGCATGTCTTTGGACTGTGGGAGGAAACCGGAGAACCCGGAGGAACCCCACGCAGACACGGGGAGAACATGCAAACTCCACACAGAGAGGACCCCAGTCATCCGGCTTGGGAATCGTACCCAGACCCTCCTCGTTGTGAGGCGACAGCGCCACCCACCACGCCACCACGCTGCCCCAGTGGTTCTGTGTGAGTGTGTGTGACTCATTTCCTACACTGGTCCAGTAAAAAGCTTTTATTTGAAGTTGGGTTTTTGCTCCAAACCACCTCATAAAACATAGGAATAAAGCAAAAACAAAGACTGGGGGAACCTGAGGAGAGCCTGTTTGAGAACCACAGTTCTAGACAGTGTGGACTGTAAGTCATTTGATCCACAGCTCTTGCAATCACATTATAGCTTCAAAATAAAAGCTTTTTACTGGACCAGTGTAGGAAATGATGTGATAAAGCTGTGTCCTGAAACTCTGCTGTAAAGTAGAAGCTCCTCTATAACATGGATGGATGGATGGATGTATAATATATAATAATAATAATAATAATAATAATAATAATAATAATAATAATGGTAAACTATGTCATCAAATTTGATTCACATATAATGTTTCATATGGTGAGTCAAGGAAACAGAACTCATAATGTTATAAAGCTGCTAAAGCTTTTTTAGGAATCCATTGTTTTTCCACAGTTTAATTTAATTTAATTTTTCTTATTATGTATTTGTTTTTTATAAAATAATTTCTTTGTTAATTATTCAAGCATCCAATTTATACTTTTAAAATGTATTATTACATAATGTTGTTATTATTATACACTTGTTACATTTTTTTCTTTGCACTATATATATATGTGTGTGTGTGTGTGTGTGTGTGTGTGTTTGTGTGTTTGTGTGTGTGTGTGTGTGTGTGTGTGTGTATATTCTGTACTATTTTTAATACATTCAACCACCTTTAAAGCAATATGAGCTGCATTACATGGACAGAATTATGATGATTTTTTATTATTATTAGGATGGATTAAGATATAGATAAAATATGGATTTAATCTGTTTGTGCTTTTTAAATAATAAAATTATTATTGTAGTGAATAATTATTATTTATGCTAATTCCTTGTACACAAATCGAAATAAATGTTAAATAAAAATATTGAATGTTACATAAATATTAGTCACACATAAATAATTGTTAATTATAATAATGATAATTTCCCAGATATTGACTATAATATATATATAATAAAAAGTCAACAACAACAACAACAACAACAACAATGATAATAATAATAATAATAATAATAATAATAATAAGGCTGAAAAGGTCAGAAATAGTCAAAGGCCTAATATGTTTACTTTGGTAAGAATCCTCTGTTTATCTTTCAATAGCAACAGCCTGATAAACCACCGAAGACCACAGTGGTGGATGATTACAGGATCTTTTTGATTTGGAAAAAAGATACAATTGTGTAATTCTGCTAAAAGTCTTTGGAGACGTCATCGTCCACCGTAAAAAGACAAGAGACGCAGTATTATATCAGACGACTCACCACAAAATGCAAACCACTGGCAAATCTCAAAAAACAGAGGCATCAGCTTACGGGACGTCCACTAAAGGCACATAAAGGACCCTGTAGCTTCCAGCAAAGGAGAGGAAAGTTAATAAGTGAAAAAGGAGGAAGTCGTGGACAAAAAACAACTGTTCATGAGTCAAAGCGTGTCTCTCTCTCCGAGACAAACATGGTGGAGATAGTATCGTTGTTTGGGCTTGTATAGCCGCCAGTGGAACCAGTTGACCGATGATGTGAGTGCAGGTCCAGCGCATGCAAACACATCAGCTCAGCTCCCATCAAATCCTCCAACCCGTGTAACAGCTGTTTACAGCAGAACGATGACCAACATGCAGCCATCGTACTTCTAAAGCAACTGCACTCAAAATGGAACAGCGCTGTTGCTGGTTTGGCTCTTGTTTCAGGGAAGTGTAGTGACCTGTCAGGATTACGTGATGAGTGTTTGTCTGGTGCTCTTTGACGTGTAGGCGAAGGTGGGCAGGGGCCAATGTCTCCCATAGCGTCCTGGGAAATTAGAAATTAGACATGTTCTATAGGTTGACGTCAAATGACCGGTTTTGATTTTCATGTATATTTTACAAATAGCTGTTATTTGTAATTGTAGTGGTGATTTTCAGTAAATGTAATGACCCCAGGGCGGCACGGTGGCGCGGTGGGTAGCGCTGTTGCCTCACAGCGAGGAGGGCCTGGGTTCGATTCCCCGGCCGGGCAACCAGGGTCCTCTCTGTGTGGAGTGTTCAATGTTCTCCCCGTGTCTGCGTGGGTTTCCTCCGGGTTCTCCGGTTTCCTCCCACAGTCCAAAGACATGCAGTCAGGCCAATTGGACATGCTGAACTGCCCCTTGGTGTGAGTGAATGTGTCTGCCCTGCCTGACCTGGTGACCTGTCCAGCATGTATCCTGCTTTCTGCCCAGTGACAGCTGGGATAGGCTCCAGCATCCCCTGTGATCCTGAGGGAGAAGCGGCTTAGACGGTGTGTGTGTATGTAATGACCCCTCATCTGGTCATGGTTATAACAGATTATTCCATGCTGTTGAGTGATGACTCCACTGCTCCAGCGTTGCAGTAATTACAGGATTTCATTACTTCTACTTTTCTCTATATCTGGTTATTTCACTCTTATATGACAGTATACAGAGATCAATTTACATAAAATCACTTAAGTAAAAAAGTCAAGAGAGAATCTTAGATTTTTACTATAATCTCAATATGAGAAATATTACATAGATATTAGAATACTGATTAAATATAAAACAATTTCACTTGCCGAGATTATTGTGCCACATGGGAGCCAAGCCTGTCTTTTGCCTAAAGCAGAGGTCAGCAACATGCGGCTCTCTTACTGCCCTGTCGTGGCTCCACAGCAGAATCAGATCAGCAGGTAATAATAAAATAATCCTCCTTTACAGTAAAATAAAGCTCTGCTGATCATTATAACACACAGCTGTAACACAGATTTAACGATAAACGCTCTTAAACACTGTAGTTAAGGTAGCCAATATCTGCTCATTTACACTTTAACCCTGAAGGTTGGCATGCGGGCTACTCGTCACCGTAGCAACGGCAACAAATTCTAACAAAAGGGCTGAAGATGAGCACCGATAATTTGCAGACGATTGGACTTATTTGTGTTTATTATCACTCCAGCTGGTTTCCTGATATGTTTAATCTGCAACGAGAAACTCAAACACAAAGTCAGCTTCTCGTGGGAATTTTCCCGCTCCACCTTAAACGGTGTTACATTCTGGCACCTCAGGCGCCATTTAGAGCGGAACGGGACAATTGGAACAAGAAGCTGACGAATGAGAAGCGACTTCGTATAAAATAAATGAATGCTGAGAGACATTTTACAAGAAATGATGTCACTTTTATGGAAAAGTTTCCTGCTGGAGATGCGAGAAAAGCAGCTGAGTCTGCACGCTTGCTTATATTCTTTATCCTACACCTGTACTTCTATTTGAATATTGAGCATCTCATTCCTTCTTGTTTAATTTACATGTTGTGTGTTTCTTTGGACTGGACTGCATCTCTCTTCTGTACTTTGGCTGACCACCTGGCCTCATTGGTTTTAAGAGTCAGAGAGTTCCTGTACGCCCTGCTGCTGAGGCCATTACTACGCCACCTGGATACTGATGAACTGTGTTAAGTTAATGACTGTGTGTCTACAAACATTTCAAATCTTTGTGTTTACTCAAATCACTTTTCCCAAACATTTCCCTAATGTATCTTGGAAGCTGTGTTGAACCTCACGACAAAACATTGAAGTTTTACAGGATCAGAATAGGGAATGTTCCTGACCGGACAATCGCCTCCCCGAACCCCACAAAGCAGGAACTGAAAGTGGAGATCTGGCAGAGCAGATACTCAGCGTCTGGTCATCGTTTGCAAAGGATGTGGAACCAAGTACTAATCATGACTTGCTGTTATTTATGGTCCTCCGACGTGCAGGAACTATGATTCCTACAATGTTCCTGTCCCCCAAAAATGTAAAAAGCCTGTCCAGTTTGTCCGTTTTCATTTTTCTACATGAGTTGAGCTCATCATCTGCCCTTTATATTGTGTGTAGATAAATAGACCAATAAAATCCCTCTGAAATCACCCGTCTACAATAACGTGCATTTAAAAGTAAGAGCATTTTGCTTTTTCTTGTAAAGTTACCTTTTTGGAGATGCGCCTTTTTCTTTGGAGAGTGTCGGGATGTGTCACGCCTTATCGATGTAAATACCCTTGAAAAAGTGCGAAAGCAAAAATCTGCATCATGTCCAGATTCTTGTCATCTGTTTTATATCACTGTTGTCGGAAGAAAACCTTGTGTCTCAAAAATGGTCACTTTACAGGAGAAAGAAAAAACCTACTTTACTTTTAATGTAAGTCAATGGAACCAGACGTCTGTCCAGGTTATCTTAGATCATTTCTTTTGGTCCATTCATCATGAAATTTACATAAAATATAAGTTAAGTGATACTTTTAATCCTACAAACGGGGAAATTTCACCTCTGCATTTAACCCATCCGTGAAGTGAAACACCACATACACACTAGTGAACACACACACACTAGGGGGCAGTGAGCACACTTGCCCAGAGTGGTGGGCAGCCCTATCCACAGTGCCCGGGGAGCAGTTGGGGGTTAGGTGTCTTGCTCAAGGACACCTCAGTCATGGACTGTCGGCACTGGGGATCAAACCGGCGACCTTCAGGTCACAGGGCCAGTTCCCTGACCTCCAGCCCACGGCTGCCCCCTATGCATGTTCAAATTATGGCAAAAACTGGAAAACAACAAAATTGGGGATACGAGGTTTTTTTCTGACAGCAGTGATAAATTCTGCATGAGAAATCATGCAAAACCAGTTTTGCCTCAGTTTATGCCGAGTTTGTGAGCCGTGTGGTTGTGCCTGCCTGAAATGTGTTCGATTTACTGAGAAAGCTGTAATTCAGGTCCTCTCACGCTTTACACGCACAGTCTCGTATTCATTTCCAACCGGGATACAGTATTTACAAATTCTTTGCATATTTCATTTCCTGTTGTCCTGCAGAACAGGAACAGTCCTGTCTCCCCAAAATAGTGTTTCCCCTACACGCGTGATGTGCCTGATGTGTTGAGCTGAGCTCAGTGAGGTCAGGAGCGGTGGGCAGCACTGAGCTTTCATACAGCCAGCGTACGCTGGGAAAGGATGGTGCACTTAAATCTTGCTGGACGGAACCGCAGCCAGTGGAAACTTATGGATCATGTACTGCTGTCTGTCCTGGTTCTGGTCCTGCTGCCTCTCAAAGGTAAGACCAGACACACCTTGGGTCCTTATCAGTACAGGGTGCCGCTGGGGCTCATAACTTCTAGATTTCTTTGAAAGCTTATTATGTTTATTAGACTGTAGACCAATCAAGAAGCATTTGAGTAAAACCACAATGCTTTTTTCTTTAGTTTGTAAACCACCAGATGTATTCGTCAAATGAAATACACATAAATCATGTGGACTGGACTGTGGCGATACAGCTAGTACAGTCCGTGTAAAAATCGTTTTCAGCTGTTTCCTATAACCGCTTGCACATTCTTCTTTTTCGTTTTACCCAATCAGAACAACTGACCCAATATCAGGTTCAGCTCAGTTTGGTCAGTTTGTCCAGATCAGTATTAATGTTGTTTTGTTCCAGCCGGTCTGTGAAGCTTCTTACAGCCCGTTTAGTTTGGCGACTGGTGTTGGGTTCATTTCTGGCTGATTCCAGGTTGTTCAGCTGTTCTTCTGTCACAGCTGCCGACTGAAAAGCTGCTCAGTGGAGACGACAGTTTGGGAATCGGCTGTCGGTCAGATGTGGTCTTAACAGTGTCCGTTTTCTGTTTGCGTCAAAGTGAGAAGTAAAAACGTTCAGATGGCTCGAGCGTCTCCTACAGCTGTCACAGTTGTTGCTTAGCAACGCCGTCTCAGTGGAGTGATAGTGCTTGTGGGTTGCGATGTTCTGGTGAAATAACAGCAGTTAGACGCCTCTCGACCAATCAGCTCACGCGGCCGGAACTCACTGTTGTATTAAGGTGCCATGTACTGATAATGACAGAGACACGTTGCTGAACATTGTCTGTTACGGGTGTCAGAGCATGTAGAGACTACACTGTGGGAGTCATTCAGGACAGTAAGGGTTCTATTTTTGTGGTCACAGCACAGACGGAAAAACAAGGTGTAAAGTCCTGGCGCTGCTGGTGGGGGTGGGAGACGTGTTTGGATTTCTGGTGACCAGCAGGGCTAATGTTAAAGGGGAGGAGCTTTGGGGAAATCAGACAAAGTTTTTTGGATTCGGAGACCTCTCTAGTGGAAATGTGAACTGGAATGGCTCATAGTGCGTTACAGCCCTAGAAATAACATAAAAATGAAGCGACTCCGGTACAAAAAACTGATATATATATATATCTTCTTCTTCTTCTTCTTCTTCATCTTCATCTTCATCTTTCGGCTGCTCCCTTTAGGGGTCGCCACAGCGGATCATCTGCCTCCATCTTGCCCTATCCACTGCCTCCTCTACTTTCACACCAACACCCTCTGATCTGCTCATTTCTAATCCTGTCCAGCCTCGTCACTCCCAACGAAAATCTCAGCATCTTCATCTCCGCCACCTCCAGCTCAGCCTCCTGTCTTTTAGACAGAGCCACAGTCTCCAAACCAAACATCATAGCAGGACGCACTGCTGTCTTGTAAACCTTCCCTTTCACTCTTGCTGCTGTCCTTCTGTCACACATCAGCCCTGACACCCGTCTCCACCCACTCCATCCTGCCTGCACCCTCTTCTTCACCTCTTTTCTACACTTCCAATGGCAGTGATGTGCATATTTAATATGTGTGTAGTGTTAAAACCTGAGTCACTTTTACAGTTTAGTAACTAGTGTAATGTTTATTGCGCTCTTATTGACCAGCATTAATGGAGAAAATTCGGACAGCTACTGCAGTGGACGTGAAGACCAATCTTCCAAAATGAGTTTGTGATGGATTTAAATTTCGGCCTCTCTGTTTTAAAGGTTCCGGGACCACACAAACATCAATGACCACAACCTCACCAACTCCAGGGGGCTCCCCTGCTAAAACAGGTGGGTTAATCAAACACAGGGGTGTTTGTTGCACAGCTGCTGTACACAACTTCTGCTAGAAATATCCATGTATTATTATAAACATATATTATCATATATTATATTCAGAAAACATTCTGGATGTATTGAAAGTGTATTATAAAAATAGCTAAAATATAGGCTTTAGGGCTGCAATGCAGTATTTAACTCACCAGGAACCTTTTGGCCCATGTCTCTCTCTCTCTCTCTCTGTCTCTCTCTCTCTCTGTCTCTCTGTCTCTCTCTCTCTCTCTCTCTCTCTGTCTCTTTCTCTCTGTCTCTCTCTCTCTCTGTCTCTCTCTCTCTCTCTCTGTCTCTCTCTCTCTCTGTCTCTCTGTCTCTCTCTCTCTCTCTCTCTGTCTCTCTCTCTCTCTGTCTCTCTGTCTCTCTCTCTCTGTCTCTCTGTCTCTCTCTCTCTCTGTCTCTCTCTCTCTCTGTCTCTCTCTCTGTCTCTCTCTCTCTCTCTCTGTCTCTCTGTCTCTCTCTCTCTCTGTCTCTCTCTCTCTCGCTCTCTCTCTCTCTCTCTCTCTCTCTCTCTCTCTCTCTCTCTCTCTGTCTCTCTCTCTCTCTCTCGCTCTCTCTCTCTCTCTGTCTCTCTCTCTGTCTCTGTCTCTCTCTCTCTCTCTCTCTCTCTCTCTCTCTCTGTCTCTCTCTCTCTCTCTCTCTCTCTCTCTCTCTCTCTGTCTCTCTCTCTGTCTCTCTCTCTCTCTGTCTCTCTGTCTCTCTCTCTCTCTCTCTCTCTCTCTGTCTCTCTCTCTCTCTCTCTCTCTCTCTCTCTCTCTCTGTCTCTCTCTCTCTCTCTCTCTGTCTCTCTCTCTCTCGCTCTCTCTCTCTCTCTCTCTCTGTCTCTCTCTCTGTCTCTGTCTCTCTCTCTCTCTCTCTCTCTGTCTCTCTCTCTCTCTCGCTCTCTCTCTCTCTCTCTCTCTCTCTCTCTCTCTCTCTCTGTCTCTCTCTCTCTGTCTCTCTGTCTCTCTCTCTCTCTCTCTCTCTCTCTCTCTCTCTCTCTGTCTCTCTCTCTCTCTCTCTCTCTGTCTCTCTCTCTCTCTCTCTCGCTCTCTCTCTCGTATATATATATATATATATATACGTATATATCAAAGAAAATATACGTATAGAAGTGTTAATTAATCAAGTTAATTAAATAATAAAATAATTATTAAATATACATACAGTATCAAACAAACAAAGCAAGAAGAAGAAAGAACTTACATACAGATAATATCTACAAAGTGTGTGTGTGGGTTTTAGTGTGTGTGTGTGTGTGTGTGTTTGCGGGGGGGGGGGGGGGGGGGGGGCACTAGAGGCGGGTAATTCAGGTACAAAAAGTAAAAACCCTCCCCAGGATTTTGTTCCAACTGCCTTAACCCCTTTGCTGCTGGTTTGAGCAAATTAGAGAAGTCAAGCCGTTGGAACAAAATCCCGGGGCCTGGATTCTCCACCTCTAATTAGTACTGATGTCTAATCCTGATGAGACTGACACATCTGTGAAAATACTAACACTACATACGTAGAACAAAACATCGCTGCTGTCAGGACAAAACCTTGTATCTCCAAAATGGTAACTTTATAACAGAAGGAAACCCCATGCTTTATTTTCAATGTAAGTCAATGGAACCAGAATTCATTTTTGGCCATTTATTTTGGTCCATCCTCGTGAAATTTACATACAATACAAAGGCCAACATGCATTTTAAAGTATGTCAAAAACTGAAAATCGCCAAAAATGGAGACATGAGGTTTCGCACCGACAGCAGCGATAAGTAAATCATGTGAATGCAAACAATGAAAGAAATGAAAATGAGGCCAATGCCTGTTTTAAATGAAAGAGAGATGACAGTAAAGTACAGCCAGAGTGTGGAACCTGAACCTTGGTTTCTCTTCCTGTTTACAGAGGTTACGAATCAAACAGCCACATCCACATCAACTGCAGCGGACACTGCAATGACGGCAACAGGTGGGTCAGTGCAGCTGAAGGGGGCTGAGTCCAAGTCGAGACCAAAACCCAAAAAATCAAGTCCTCTTCAAGACCAAGCCTTAA